>NC_056748.1:528566032-528781032 GCF_019279795.1 Protopterus annectens
CTTGACTTAGTTTTCCTTACAGTAGATGGCAATATTGCTACAATCTTGAAGTTCAACATTTTACAGTATTTTCTTTCATTTAAGAAACAAACCTGTATTTTACATTTATATTTACAAATGCCAGAATTATATATCAAATTCTATTTGACTAGGCTGGCAGCCTTCACCAATCTTCCCAAATCTTCACATCTCTTCACCCATCTCTACCCAGTCTTCACATATACTACATACTGACCTCTTATGATAGAGCACATCCTGTGTTTTATATACCATATACTGACCTCTTATGATAGAGCACATCCTTAGGTTCATAGGTTCATAGATTAGTACTAGGCTAATTGCCCTTGCGAGATATTTTAAGCCTAGCCAATTATCCCTTGTGAGACTCAAACCCTGCACCTTGTGTTTGTAAGGCAAACACCTTAACCATTAGGCCACCCTCCCAACCCTGTGTTTTATATACCACATACTGACCTCTTATGATAGAGCACACCCTGCAAGATGTTATGATTCTGCAGAGAATAGAGCATAAATATAAAAACATAAAGATGTTTCATTTTTACCCTTGACAGTATCAGTAAAGAAAATAAAAAAATAAATGCTTCACAAGAACTTGAATTTTAAAAGTAATCCTTTCTCTTACTCATTCAGCTGAGTACTTAACTTTATTTATTTGCATTTGTTTACCAGTGTAGTCCACTAGGCCATAAAGAGCCAATTTTCCATGGAAGCCCGGGGAGATAAGCTCCATGAATTACAGGTACACATAGTATATACATAGTGAGAATACAATGCAATGAGTACAGTTCCGTAGAATATACAGTAAAGTAACATATGTAACAATTAGATATATTACAGGTATAATAAACTGACAAAACAAAGCAGCAAAGGTAAATAGATAGACATCTATAGCTGTTTCTGACTGCAGGAACAGTAAAGTTTTCAACTATTATTTATACATAGTAAATGCTTGAAAATGTGAGCATTCAGTAAAGGCTGTAGTTTTGAGAGGAGGAGGCAAGGTGCAGGTGCAATTCCAGACAGAAAATAGGTAGTTTCTTAGAGAGGTTGTGAAGGTGGACAGATTTTGAGTATTCCTGTTAGTTAGTGATAGTTAGTGATATTTCTATATACTAATTTGTTTTCTTCAGAACTGTTCTTGATAGATGTTCTGATGAGGCAGGATGTGCAGTAATTAGTGCTGTTATATTGTCTCGATCAGCACTCAGCACCGGCGCACATGTAGTCTGAGCATTGTACCAAAACCAACAAACCAACAGATCTATAACTGTCCATCAGTTATATATAACTCAAGGGAGACAGACTGCAGACCATACTTTGTACTCATAAATAGCTAATTTTCAGCTCATTTCATAACCTCTCATGAATGACCTAAACTTTTGCGGATGCTTCAGAAGAATGTTCAGCTATGTCAATGAAAGTAAAACCAGGACACTTGTCTTCATCATTCTCCCCTTGGTATCCTTATGAATGACGAAGGTTCAGCTATGTCAATGAAAGTAAAACCAGGACACTTGTCTTCATCATTCTCCCCTTGGTATCCTTATGAATGATGCCTGGTACCTATGCAAACCAAAAGAGCTAATTACCACCATGGTAAACAACTTCAAATATCCTCTCCCTGGCCTGGTATCTCTAGAATTTAAGCATTTCAGATCAAATTAAACAATATAATCAAATTCCATTTATAGGTTAAAGTAAGTAACAGCTTAGATCAGGGAAAAGATTGTAAGCTACATAGGAGCCTTTCCATCTCTGTACATTGATTACAGTGAAAGTACAGTACTACATAAGTTCTCTGTTTCTCTCTCTTCTGTGGTGCAGCTGTTATGGTGTTGCAGTTTTAGTTATACAGACCCCTTGTGATAAAGACTGCTATATACTATATGAGAGGTTAATGTAGCTGCTCCTTTAAGGAAGCAGTACCACTGAATAGGTCAGCCCAACTCAACAAGGTAAGACTTATTTGCAAGTCAGACCTGGGTAAATACCCCTGCAAGTAATATAATGCACAAAAAACAAAGAATGAGAAACTGAACTTTCAAACCACAGACAAAAAATTCCCTAGCTGGAAACTTTGGTACTACAGATAACACTCCAATAGTGCATGTTCTGGCCTTTTCTGTCACCTCCCTTTTTAACTAGGATTTTCCTACATGTACATACTACTTCTGTTTGGTTGCTGTTACTGTCTTTGCTTCATTTAGGCTTAGCTGTCTCACTATGAGGCCTGCAAAGCCTTACTCACATACCAGTGTTCGGAGCTCTAAGGTTAATTCTCTCCAGACCAGGGTCACTACCTAATGTACTACAGCCCACAGATGATCCTGACTACGGCATACAAACAATCAAACGTCTCAAGTATCGGGACAGGGGCTATCTGTATTTGACACTGAGGCTGCTTGCAAATTGTTTCAAATATTTAGAAATGCAAACATTACAAAAATGATAAGAATTCTGCTACCAATATGAAGATTTCTAGAATCTCACCCATAAGAAAAATTTCTAGATGATGACGGTGTTTATATTTCTTAACAAAAGAGTCAGGAGACTTTATGACCCAAAAGTTTGATAAATATTTACTGTCCTGTATGAAATGCAAAACATTATATAGCGTTGTGGCTAATAATCACAGATGAGTGATATTCAAGCTTCTGTGCATTTGAGTGGGATGTCAATATCTGCTTTTCTGATAGATTTGGACATCAGGACATTTATAAATATTCTGCTAGTTATGAGCAATTGTAGTACTTAAGAGAGGAAAAGTTTTCTATAAGCTTTAACTTCTTTTAAAAAAAATCTGTTTCTAAGTGGCTAATCCTAGCCTCAAAGTATTACATTTTTTTCCACTTTTTAATTAAGACTTGTTATTTCTTTTGAAGCTATGTTCAATGGCATTTTTTAGTTATCTGAAGAGTGGAAAAGAATGAAACAGAAAATGAATACTGGCAACTAGAGAACACAAATCCATGGATCCAGTAATAAATAAGAATATTAGATTTGAAATGTTTGACGCAGTTAGAGATTTCAGTCATGCAGTACTTGGCTCTTTAACGTGCTATAGAAACAGTCATAAAAGAAGACAGATTAGGTGAAAATAGAAAGTAAATATGCAACTGCTGGCAAATTTCATACCATTTGGAAAGTGTAAATGGTTAAAACAGCTGTTTGCTTAATTTCTTGCTTTTTGTTTTGCATTAACCATGCAATATTCCATTTAGTACTGAATATCCACTGTTTCATGACTGCTGCTGTAGCTTTCAGCTGTTAAATGCATAACCATGGCTTACCTGAACAGAGGAAACAAAATCTATTTGCTGATTCACAGCTTGAGTCATTGCTGACCTGACCAATACCAGCCTCCCACTTCTGTCACTGTCTCCACACTACAATGCCTGTATGTGTTACAGGGCCAATCCCCTGGTGTGTCTCTGAGGGGAAGAACTACTTCCAGGGGATGTAGCCTCATGGCTGTTGGTATGCCATTATCACCTGGTAAGGTTGGGAGGACAATGTAACAGTGGTGGAAGGTTGATTTAGAGTAAGGCCTGTGTATAAGGGACACATTCCCAACCTCCACTTTTTTATTTTTGTCTGACAGAGCATATATCATGTCATCCCTTTTAGATGGTCTATCCTTTCCATGTGCTCAACGCCTCTAACAGAGTCTCAATAGACTGTGACTTCAACTTCCAATAAATTCAGCAATGTCACAAACAACAGTTCTCCTTTGCTATGAAATAAAAGGTAATAGTTTTTTTCATGAAAGAAACTGTTTTTCAGTTATTTAAAATTTTCTATCCAGGAATATAACATATCGTGCCTGAATGGTATCAGGCAGTGGTGTATATCTGCATTGGTATGTCACAAGAAACAAGTACACTGTTTTCAGTTTCAAGCAAAGAGGTGACATGCACTTGTGTTAATAAAAAGTAACAAGAACAAGAGTAATCACTTTAAAAACGTACGTTTATATTGTAGAAGTAGCACAGGAAGCCTTGCACTAGCAGGGCTGAGAAACATACATTTATATTGTAGAAGTAGCACAAGAAGCCTTTGCACTAGCAGGGCTGAGAAACGTACATTTATATTGTAAAAGTAGCACAAAGAAGCCTTGCACTAGCAAAGCTTAGAAACATACGTTTATATTGTAAAAGTAGCACAAGAAGCCTTGCACTAGCAGGGCTTAGAAATGTATGTTTATGTAGTAGAAGTAGCAGAAGAAGCCTTTGCACTAGCAGGGCTTAGAAACGTATGTTTATATTGTGGAAGTAGCACAAGAAGCTTTGCACCAGCAGGGCTTAGAAACATACATTTATATTGCAGAAGTAGCACAAGAAGCCTTGCACTAGCAGGGCTTAGAAATGTATGTTTATATTGTAGAAGTAGCAGAATAAGCCTTGCACTAGCAGGACTTAGAAATGCACGTTTATATTGTAGAAGTAGCAGAAGAAGCCTTTGCATTAGCAGGACTTAGAAATGTACGTTTATATTGTAGAAGTAGCACAAGTAGCCTTGCACTAGCAGGGCTTAGAAACCTACATTTATATTGCAGAAGTAGCACAAGAAGCCTTGCACTAGCAGGACTTAGAAACATACGTTTATATTGTAGAAGTAGCAGAATAAGCCTTGCACTAGCAGGACTTAGAAATGCACGTTTATATTGTAGAAGTAGCAGAAGAAGCCTTTGGACTAGCAGGGCTTAGAAACATATGTTTATATTGTAGAAGTAGCACAAGAAGCCTTGCACTAGCTGGGCTTAGAAATGTACGTTTATATTGTAGATGTAGCACAAGAAGCCTTGCACTAGCAGGGCTTAGAAACATATGTTTATATTGTAGAAGTAGCACAAGTAGCCTTTGCACTAGCAGGGCTTAGAAACATACTTTATATTGCAGAAGTAGCAGAAGAAGCCTTTGCACTAGCAGGGCTTATAAACGTACATTTATATTGTAGAAGTAGCACAAGAAACCTTGCACTAGCAGGGCTTAGAAACCTACATTTATATTGTAGAAGTAGCAGAAGAAGCCTTTGCACTAGCAGGACTTAGAAACATACGTTTATATTGTAGAAGTAGCACAAGAAGCCTTTGCACTAGCAGCACTTAGAAACGTACATTTATATTGTAGAAGTAGCACAAGAAGCCTTGCACTAGCAGGGCTTAGAAATGTACATTTGTATTGTAGAAGCAACAAAAAGCCATTGCACTGGCAGGGCTTACAAACGTGCATTTATACTGTAGAAATAGCATAAGAAGCCTTTGCACTAGCAGGGCTTAGAAACGTACATTTATATTGTAGAAGTAGCACAAGAAGCCCTTGCACTAGCAGGGCTTAGAAATGTACATTTATATTCTATTAGTTGCACAAGAAGCCTTGTACTAGCAGGGCTTAGAAACGTACATTTATACTGTAGAAGTAGCACAAGAAGCCTTGCACTAGCAGGGCTTAGAAACATATGTTTATATTGTAGAAGTAGCACAAGAAGCCCTTGCACTAGCAGGGCTTAGAAATGTACATTTATATTGTATTAGTTGCACAAGAAGCCTTGTACTAGCAGGGCTTAGAAACGTACATTTATACTGTAGAAGTAGCACAAGAAGCCTTGCACTAGCAGGGCTTAGAAACATATGTTTATATTGTAGAAGTAGCACAAGTAGCCTTTGCACTAGCATGGCTTAGAAACCTACATTTATATTGTAGAAGTAGCACAAGAAGCCCTTGCACTAGCAGGGCTTAGAAATGTACATTTATATTGTATTAGTTGCACAAGAAGCCTTGCACTAGCAGGGCTTAGAAACATACATTTATACTGTAGAAGTAGCACAAGAAGCCTTGCACTAGCAGGGCTTAGAAACGTACGTTTATATTGTAGAAGTAGCACAAGTAGCCTTTGCACTAGCATGGCTTAGAAACATACATTTATATTGTAGAAGTAGCACAAGAAGCCTTGCACTAGCAGGGCTTAGAAATGTACATTTGCATTGTAGAAGTAACAAGAAGCCTTTGCACTAGCAGGGCTTAGAAACCTACATTTATATTGTAGAAGTAGCAGAAGAAGCCTTTGCACTAGCAGGACTTAGAAACATACCTTTATATTGTAGAAGTAGCACAAGAAGCCTTTGCATTAGCAGCGCTTAGAAACGTACATTTATATTGTAGAAGTAGCACAAGAAGCCTTGCACTAGCAGGGCTTAGAAATGTACATTTGTATTGTAGAAGCAACAAAAAGCCTTTGCACTGGCAGGGCTTACAAACGTGCATTTATACTGTAGAAATAGCATAAGAAGCCTTTGCACTAGCAGGGCTTAGAAACGTACATTTATATTGTAGAAGTAGCACAAGAAGCCCTTGCACTAGCAGGGCTTAGAAATGTACATTTATATTCTATTAGTTGCACAAGAAGCCTTGTACTAGCAGGGCTTAGAAACGTACATTTATACTGTAGAAGTAGCACAAGAAGCCTTGCACTAGCAGGGCTTAGAAACATATGTTTATATTGTAGAAGTAGCACAAGAAGCCTTTGCAATAGTAGGACTTAGAAACGTACGTTTATATTATAGAAGTAGCACAAGTAGCCTTTGCACTAGCATGGCTTAGAAACCTACATTTATATTGTAGAAGTAGCACAAGAAGCCCTTGCACTAGCAGGGCTTAGAAATGTACATTTATATTGTATTAGTTGCACAAGAAGCCTTGCACTAGCAGGGCTTAGAAACATACATTTATACTGTAGAAGTAGCACAAGAAGCCTTGCACTAGCAGGGCTTAGAAACATACGTTTATATTGTAGAAGTAGCACAAGAAGCCTTTGCACTAGCAGGACTTAGAAATGTACGTTTATATTGTAGAAGTAGCACAAGTAGCCTTTGCACTAGCATGGCTTAGAAATGTACATTTATATTGTAGAAGTAGCACAAGAAGCCTTGCACTAGCAGGACTTAGAAACGTATGTTTATATTGTAGAAGTAGCACAAGTAGCCTTTGCACTAGCATGGCTTAGAAATGTACATTTATATTGTAGAAGTAGCACAAGAAGCCTTGCACTAGCAGGGCTTAGAAATGTACGTTTGTATTGTAGAAGTAACAAGAAGCCTTTGCACTAGCAGGGCTTACAAATGTACATTTATACTGTAGAAATAGCATAAGAAGCCTTTGCACTAGCAGGGCTTAGAAATGTACATTTATATTGTATTAGTTGCACAAGAAGCCTTGCACTAGCAGGGCTTAGAAACGTATATTTATACTGTAGAAGTAGCACAAGAAGCCTTGCACTAGCAGGGCTTAGAAACAAACGTTTATATTGTAGAAGTAGCACAAGAAGCCTTTGCAATAGCAGGGCTTAGAAACGTACATTTATATTGTAGAAGTAGCAGAAGAAGCCTTTGCACTAGCAGGGCTTAGTAACGTACGTTTATATTGTAGAAGTAGCACAAGTAGCCTTTGCACTAGTATGGCTTAGAAACGTACGTTTATATTGTAGAAGTAGCACAAGTAGCCTTTGCACTAGCATGGCTTAGAAACGTACGTTTATATTGTAGAAGTAGCAGAAGAAGCCTTTGCACTAGCAGGGCTTAGAAACATACGTTTATATTGTAGAAGTAGCAGAAGAAGCCTTTGCACTAGCAGGGCTTAGAAACGTACGTTTATATTGTAGAAGTAGCAGAAAAAGCCTTTGCACTAGCAGGACTTAGAAACGTACATTTATATTGTAGAAGTAGCATAAGTAGCCTTTGCACTAGCATGGCTTAGAAATGTACATTTATATTGTAGAATAGCACAAAGGAGCTTTTCACTAGCAGGGCTTAGAAACGTACATTTATATTGCAGAAGTAGCACAAGAAGCCTTGCACTAGCAGGGCTGCACATTTGGATGACAGTTACAAATGCTGAAGATGCTGCAAATTGTTGGGATGGTGTGGTTATTATACTTTTTCAACTTTACATGGAAGGCAAGGATAACACCTCTGGATTGGAAAACTGGAGTGGTGGTCTGTTTTTTTCAAAAGGGGGAGAGGAGATGTGTTCCTTTTCTTCCAGAGTGATGGAAAGGAGTCTCTGTCTGATGGCTGAGTCTCTGCGTTGGGAGGAGCAATGCAGAATTCATCCTTGCCTTGTTGCAGGGGATCAAGTCTTAGTCCTTGAGCACATATTCTATGGGTTGCAGTAGTTTTTCCATACTGTCTACATACATTTTGTGGACCTGGAGAAGGCATATGATTGGGCATATTACATTTTTGTGGGAAGAGTGACAACAATGTGGGTTCTGGGCCCACTGATACATGCCATGTCTGGGCCCACTGACACATGTCATGTCTGGGCCCACTGATACATGTCATGCAGTCCCAGTATTCACAGAGTGGGAGTCATGTTCACATTCTTGGCATTAAGTTAAATACATTCAAGGAAGGTGTCATGTCCGCATATGTGCCATTAAAGTTAAATACATTCATGATAGGTGTAGGACTCCCCCAAGGTCCTGTCTTGTCTTCCATTTTGTTTGGGAGGTTTATGGAATGAATATCATGGTGTAGCTGAGGTTTGGAAAATATCTAGTTTGGGAAACTGAGGGTTGCACAAATGGCACTGTTCTCTTTATCTCAATGAGTGTAATCTTCCAGAGTCCCTTTAGTAGTTTCCTGCTATAAGAATGAAATGACTGGGATGAAAACCATTACCTCCCAATCTTAAGTTATGGTTATCACCTGGTACATAGTGGATGTGTCTTATAAATTCATAGGTGAATACTAGACCAACTGCCCTGAAGAGTCAATTTAAGCCTAGCCAATTACCCAATGTCAGAATTAAACCCTGTACCTTGTGTTTATAAGGTGAAGACCTTAACCATTATGTCAAACCCACCCTGGTGGAGCAGCAGTAGCAGTAAGGGGGTGCAACTATCTCATGTGGAGGTGTTAAAATATTCTGTTTGTAAGGGTGGGGGGTGTGCACCTTTAACTTCTTAATCTCAGCTTGTTCTTAAGATTGAGAAAGTTGAGGGGATGCCAGACCCTCTTACAGGCATAATAATGGTGGTTATAGCAGTGGGAATACAGACCAAATAGAAAAGCATTTGTGATGCTCTCTTATTGCCCAACTCCTTTTTTTAACATGATTTTTTAAAAATTTCCTGTTTGGGAGGGGTGTGGTGATAGGGTCTATATCATAAAATCGAAATCTTATACCTTCGAATGTTATAATATCGACCCCAGTAGAGCAAACCACCAGAATAGTCAGAACAGTCAGAATAGTGAATTTTTTCCCAGGGAAAAAAATTGCTGTTCTGACAAACATACACACAACACAAGCACACCAAAATAAATAATACACACACACACACACACACACACACACACACACACACACACACACACACACACACACACACACACACACACTTCACAAAACCCTACACTAAACCATACATACACCACTAGCTATCCACTTACCTTAACCCAACCCTAACCCTAAGGTCCATCACTATCACACACTCACCTTACCCGCTCCCTAACCCTAACTCACCTACCCCACCCTAACCCTCACGTCCACACAATCGCACACTTACCTGACCCGCACCCTAACCCTAACTCACCTAACCCACGCCCAATCGCACACTCACCTTTGCTCGCACACTTACCTTAACCCAGTCCGTAACCTTCGCTCCACAGTTGAGGAAATAGCAAAGCTGCAGAAATGGCCCACTGAATACTTTCCCTAGGAAAGTATTCGGTGTTCTGCAGCTTCGCTATTTCCAGCGTTCACTCTACTGGGTTCAATATTATAACATTCGACTTCGATGTTATTATATAGACCCGTGGTGATATGCCATCACCAATGATGTCTTCCTACAAACAATTCAGGTTACACTACTGAGAATAAAGGGGTGGCTATAGAAAAACATTGCATGTATTTTTCCTGTGTATCTTCTGCAACATACACAATACTTACTGATTTCTTGATTGTTCTTCTTTCAGCTTTTCCTGGTTAGGGGTCACCACAGCGAAACTCCGGTCCGCTAATGATTGGCAGTAGATTTTTACGCTGCTGAGGTGCCAGCTCGATGCCCAACCTTCAACAAAGGCACGCCCATTTACACATGTCTTTCAAATGCCACTCGACTGCAGGGAGGACCTGCAGACTCCACACAGAAGGTGCTCCAGCCGAGAATCGAACGGGAGAACCTCTTGCTGTGAGGCGACAAAGCTACTGCTGCACCACCGCAGCCTAATAAATTACTGATTTCTTGATTGTTTCCTTTTAATTAAAGTTATGCCACTTAACAGTTGCCGACATTCCTTCCTGTTCATGCCAAACACCCTACTCAATAAGGTCTGTAAATCTAAGATCACAGAGCCTATTTTGATCTATTAGGTTTATACAAAGTCTAGTTCTTCAAATTATCTATGTCTCACCCTTCCATCTCTTCCTACAACCCCACAATGTGCACATTTGTCCCATGACCTACTGTCCAGGCCATTCTGTTTCCATTGTAGGAATTCAATTTTCCTCTTCAGCTGCTATATCATGTCACCATGAAAAAATACTCTTGATTTACTTATTTTGTTTATCAGGATAGTACACTGATTACAATAGGCTATTTGCAAATGTATCCTGGGTTAAGAAATTCAAAAACAAAAATAAAAATAAAAGTGAACTAGGTCTCAAACATGTAATCACAACAGGTACAGAATCCTGCAGACAGATGAAGCAATGAACAAACATTATTAACAGAAGATTAATTTCAGTAGTAAATCCAAGCGATGGAGTGAGGGAGGAGTTAGGTGGTGTGTCCAGTATAAAAGCACTAGCAGTTAGATTTTTGGTGGATGTGTCTTTTGAGTTGAACTCTAACAGTGGGTAAAGAGGAGATTTATTTTAGTTGAGGGGGAGTTACCATAGTTTGGATGCAAGAATGGCAAAGGAGTGGTTGATACAGTGCAGCGCACTATGCAGTCGGTACAGTGCAGTGCACTATGCAGTCGGTACAGTGCAGTGCACTATGCAGTCGGTACAGTGCAGTGCACTATGCAGTTTGTTTTAAGAAGTCTGGAGTGAAGGAGTGAATTGAGAAAAGTTTTAAAGCCTGTAGGGTGTGTTTTTATGGAGCTTGGCAGCAAGAAGCAGTAGGATTGGCTGAATTTTTTTCAGGTTGTGGCTATGATAGAGAGCCAGAATTCAAGCTGAACAAAGAGGACCCATTTGCCTGTTGTAGCCCTAGTTAGTATGAAAGTGTGAAGGGAAAAGGAGATGTCTTCCAGGGCCAGATAAAAAGAGAGTTGATCTTTTTCCTAGCATTTCAATATAGTTATGGAAGTTAAGTGACTGGTCCATACATAAACCTAGGAATTTAAAGGATGTGGTTGTATTTATTGGGTTACTACAGAGATTTGTGTTGATAAGGTTTTTAGGAGTTTTTTTTCAGCTTTTGTGACATTTCAAATATCATATGCTTTGTTTTGGAGGGTTTTAGGAGTACCTTGTTGTTTTTAGCCAGGAATTAAAAAAGTGGACGTAAGACTAAAGCTCATTTTCAATAGTTAAATGTGAGGATTGGATTGAAGGATAGCCATGTCATCTGTATAAGAAGTGACAGGAAGGTCAAGGAGGTCATATGGTAATTTATTAAAAAAGGCTGAAAACAGCACTAGAGTATGCAGCCCTGAAGACCTCCTTTGGTAAGGGGTGCTGGAGGAGATAGGGATAAGTCAGTTATGACTCTGAAATATCTATGTGTTAGGAAATCTTGGAATCAGGTCACATGTTGGATCTAACTATGATTATTGGAGTGAGGAAAAGAAGGTGGTCAGTAAGCTCAAAAGCTTTGATAAATTCAATGAAGAGTTCACCTAAAAGGTTTCCTTTAGTCATTTTGTTAAGGATCTTATTTATGACTGACCATAATACTGTCACTGTGCTCTGACCAGTCTAGAATCCATGCTAGTTAATAGTGAGGAGAAGGAACTGTTGGATGTAAGTGGACAGTTGGTGAGATAGGGCAGAAGTGGGATGCATTCTATGACTGAGGCTGTTTGGGAAGGGGTTTCACAAGAGCAGTTTTCCGTACATCTGTAATTTTGAGTTAAGCAAATGTTATAAATATGGAGAGGTGTGGAAGGGATGTCTTTGAAGAGTGAGATGTACCAGGGGAGTAAGTTGCCTGCAGCAGGGGGTGCATCTGGGGTTATGTTTTCTAGGAGGAGCTCATAGGTTCATAGGTTCATAGGTAGGTACTAGACTATCGGCCCAAGGGCCTACGTAAGCTTAGCCAACAAGGTTCCATAGCTTACGCCACCCAAGAAAGTTATGTCCCTGTGCCACTGTCCACCATGATCTTTGTGAGTGAGTTTCTTAAAACAGAAGAGGGATAAAAGGTGGGAGGCAAAGTGAGTTGAGTGCAGAATGAGACTGTGGTACTAGGGAGGTTGCTGAATTCCTTGAGACAGTCATAGGTTGAATGTTGGCCTTCAGAGGTCTGGATGGTGATAGTGAAGGAGGTGGGTTCTGAGGATTTCTGGCCTGTAATATTTACTTCCTGCCATTAGTGCTTGGATTTGTTTAGCATAACAAGTTGAGTTTAATATGGTTGGTTTTATACTTGCATACTGAAGCTTCAAGCATGGTTAAGGTCTTATTGTTAAAGTAGTTTTGGAATAATTTAACTAACTACTTCAGCAAAGCCAGCATTTCCAGTGACTGATGTAGTAGTTGGTGGACCAGAATTTCACAGGCATATTTAAGACCCAGGAAAATAGCTATTTGTGAAGAGTCCATTTCCATAATTTTTTTTTAGATTTGGTTAGTTCAAGTATATTGATGTTAACATACTGGAGTTGGGATGGAATCCATGCTGTTCATCTGTGAGTGTCTTGCTTTTGAATATAATGTAATAGTTGCCTTTAAGTTAGCATTTTCAGAATATTGACTGTAAAACATGATTTGGCAATGTGCCACTAGACAGTGACTGGGCCAGGGGTACATACATTTGTAATATTAAGTGTTTTAAACTGAGTAGAATGGATTTGACATGGTGAGACTGAATATTTGCTTCAATGGGTGGTTTAGAATGGTGCTACCTATTATTAGCAATTTTTGAAGTACAATGTGTGAAAATCTGTATTAGAACGGTAGTCTGTTTTATCTAATAGTTCCTGAATGGCTTTTGAAAAAGGATTTAAAGCATAAGGAAAATAAGAAATAAGAAACATTTTCATATGGGAGTGTTTGTACAGTGGGTGGGAGAATGGGGGTCTATATCAGAACATCGAAGTATTAAAACTTCGAATGTTCTGACATCGAACACTATTCAGCGAATGCTAAGAATAGCGAAGCTGCAGAACAGCAAATTCTTTCCTCGGGAAAGAATTTGGTTGGCCATTTCTGTGGCTTTGCTATTCTTAGCGCTGTGGTGGAAAGTTACGGGTTGGGTACAGGTAAGTGTGCAATTGTTTGTACGTTAGGGTTAGGGGCGGGTTAAGTGAGTTAGGGTTAGGATGCGGGTTAGACGTGTGTGCGATAGTGACAGACTTTAGGGTTAGGGGTGGTTTAAGTGAGGTTAGGGTTAGGGCGCGGGTTAGGTGAGTGTGCGATAGTGACAGACCTTAGGGTTAGGGTTTGGGTTAAGGTAAATGGGTAGATAGTAGTGTATGTTTAGTTTAGTGTAGCATTAAATGTAGGAATTTAAGTGTATGTGTGTGGTTGCTGTTTGTTTGATGTGCTTGTGTTGTGTGTATGTATTTCGGAGCAGCAAATTTTTTCCATGGGAAAAAAATTTGCTGTTCTGATTGTTCAATATTTTCATGTTTAGATGTTTTGGGGCCATTGAAATAGCGTTCGCTATTTTCATCTTTCGATAACTTGATATAAACACGAGAATGGTGTTAAAGAATTTTGTTGAATGGGGAAGAAGGGAAGATGTGCCATGCTTCAGTTCACCAATGTTTCTTTATCATGGCTTGTGCATTATTACTAAGTTTTAGCAATATGTTATTGTTATTTATGTTTCTAGTAGTCTGCCAGAATCTTTTTGGTTCTTTGAGTAGATGAGTTTGCAGAGTGTGTAGGTAGATAACATATCTTCATCAATGTTTTTTTCTGCTGCATTTGTGTTGGGATCTAAAAAAGGTAGATCTCTGTGGATCTGATAACTGAAATCACTGCATGTATTAGAGATACTGACCATAGTGCAATGGGCATCATCAACACAGCATCAGCATTGTCGTAGAATAGAAAATACCTCCTTATTATGATTTGGCATAGACATTAGGCAATTCCCTTATGTTTCACAGAGGTAATACTCCGTGAAGCATCAACGGGATGAAACACGCTAGTGAATGCTTCATCTCTGCGAACACCAAAATAAAACAAGATATTTTACTTGGGAATAGCTGCCTGCACCCCTTATGTCAAGATGTTTTGTCCCCTCACATCCCCTTGGTTATATACATCACTCCTACTGTTATGGAACAAAGGAGAAAATTCCACACATAGAACCACTATTGCCACGTAAATAGAAACAACACTGGCATTGATTGCCTATGAGTAATATCGACTGGAGAGTTTGGCATCATGGAATTGAACACCATAACTTGAAACCTCATCTACTTTATACTTGACCAAGAGTAGGGAAGCGTACAACCACATCATTTCAGGATACTGAGTTATGGCAGTATATAAGTGCTAATTTTCACAAAACGTTTTTCTGGAAAGCTAGCTATTTCACTTTATTTATTTATTTTTGGCAAATAAATAGATAGTATGACTGTATGTGCCTCCCTTATAAAGTAAGATGGTTATTGCAAAAGCTGCATACTTAGTTAATACATCTAATTAACTAAACACATAGGACTCATTGTCTGAAGATCACTCATTAGCAGGCTGTGATCTCCTACAAAACAATTCACAACTGTTAAGATGCTTAACCGTACAAACAGTCAACATTATGCAGAAACACTAGCAAAGAATCCACTGGCAGTTATGTAGGTGTATTTGAATGAGTACTGAGATCTGCTAAGTTCCTGGGGTCATATCATTCCACAGTGGCAGGTATGTGATAACTCCAGAAATATGTATTCAGATCTGAACCTACAGAAAAAGTCACTTCCCAAGCTTCAAATAGTCAGGTGGTGTTTCAATGCAAATTAGAAGGGCTGATAATGTACATGACATGTCTTATAATCTACACTTGTTCAGTTTTTAGTTCTGTACTACAGCCTGTGTAATGCACAGTCTGGATAATGTACAGACTGGGTAATGCACAGCCTGGGTAATGCACAGTCTGGCAATGCACAGTCTGGGTAATGCACAGCCTGGGTAATGTATACTTTGGGTAATGCACAGCCTAGGTAATGCACAGAATGGGAAATATAGAGCTTTAGTAATGCACAGCCTGGGTAATGCACAGCCTGGTAACGTGCAGTCTGGGTAATACACAGTCTAGGTAATGCACAGCCTGGGTAATGTACAGCCTGGGTAATGCACAGTCTGGTAATGCACAGTCTGGGTAATGTACAGCCTGGGTAATGCACAGCCTGGGTAATGTAGAGTCTGGGTAACGCACAGCCTAGGTAATGCACAGAATGGGAAATATAGAGCTTTAGTAATGCACAGCCTGGGTAATGTACAGCCTGGATAATGCACAGCCTGGGTAATGTACAGCCTGGGTAATGCACAGCCTGGGTAATGCACAGCCTGGGTAATGTGCAGTCTGGGTAATACACAGCCTAGGTAATGCACAGCCTGGGTAATGCACAGCCTGGGTAATGCACAGCATGGGTAATGTACAGCCTGGGTAATGCACAGCATGGGTAATTTACAGCCTGGGTAATGCACAGCCTGGGTAATGTACAGTCTGGGTAATACACAGCCTAGGTAATGTACAGCCTGGGTAATGTACAGTCTGGGTAATACACAGCCTAGGTAATGCACAGCCTGGGTAATGCACAGCCTGGGTAATGTACAGCCTGGGTAATGCACAGCATGGGTAATGTACAGCCTGGGTAATGTACAGTCTGGGTAATACACAGCCTAGGTAATGTACAGTCTGGGTAATGTACAGCCTGGGTAATGCACAGCCTAGGTAATGTACAGCCTGGGTAATGTACAGTCTGGGTAATACACAGCCTAGGTAATGTACAGCCTGGGTAATGTACAGCCTGGGTAATGTGCAGTCTGGGTAATACACAGCCTAGGTAATGTACAGCTTGGGTAATGTACAGCCTGGGTAATGTACAGTCTGGGTAATACACAGCCTAGGTAACGCACAGCCTGGGTAATGCACAGTATGGGTAATGTACAGCCTGGGTAATACACAGCCTAGGTAATGTACAGCCTGGGTAATGTACAGTCTGGGTAATACACAGCCTAGGTAATGTACAGCCTGGGTAATGTACAGCCTGGTTAATGTGCAGTCTGGGTAATACACAGCCTAGGTAATGTACAGCCTGGGTAATGTACAGCCTGGGTAATGTACAGTCTGGGTAATACACAGTCTAGGTAATACACAGCCTAGGTAATGTACAGCCTGGGTAATGTACAGCCTGGGTAATGTGCAGTCTGGGTAATACACAGCCTAGGTAATGTACAGCCTGGGTAATGTACAGTCTGGGTAATACACAGCCTGGGTAATGTGCAGTCTGGGTAATACACAGCCTAGGTAATGTACAGCTTGGGTAATGTGCAGCCTGGGTAATGTACAGTCTGGGTAATAAACAGCCTAGGTAACGCACAGCCTGGGTAATGCACAGTATGGATAATGTACAGCCTGGGTAATACACAGCCTAGGTAATGTACAGCCTGGGTAATGTACAGCCTGGTTAATGTGCAGTCTGGGTAATACACAGCCTAGGTAATATACAGCCTGGGTAATGTACAGTCTGGGTAATACACAGCCTGGGTAATGTACAGTCTGGGTAATACACAGCCTAGGTAATACACAGCCTAGGTAATGTACAGCCTGGGTAATGTACAGCCTGGGTAATGTGCAGTCTGGGTAATACACAGCCTAGGTAATGTACAGCTTGGGTAATGTACAGTCTGGGTAATACACAGTCTGGGTAATGTACAGTCTGGGTAATACACAGTCTAGGTAATACACAGCCTAGGTAATGTACAGCCTGGGTAATGTACAGTCTGGGTAATACACAGCCTGGGTAATGTACAGTCTGGGTAATACACAGCCTAGGTAATACACAGCCTAGGTAATGTACAGCCTGGGTAATGTACAGCCTGGGTAATGTGCAGTCTGGGTAATACACAGCCTAGGTAATGTACAGCCTGGGTAATATACAGCCTGGGTAATGTACAGTCTGGGTAATACACAGCCTAGGTAATGCACAGCCTGGGTAATGCACAGTATGGGTAATGTACAGCCTGGGTAATACACAGCCTAGGTAATGTACAGCCTGGGTAATGTACAGTCTGGGTAATACACAGCCTAGGTAATGTACAGCCTGGGTAATGTACAGCCTGGTTAATGTGCAGTCTGGGTAATACACAGCCTAGGTAATGTACAGCCTGGGTAATGTACAGCCTGGGTAATGTACAGTCTGGGTAATACACAGCCTGGGTAATGTACAGTCTGGGTAATACACAGTCTAGGTAATACACAGCCTAGGTAATGTACAGCCTGGGTAATGTACAGCCTGGGTAATGTGCAGTCTGGGTAATACACAGCCTAGGTAATATACAGCCTGGGTAATGTACAGTCTGGGTAATACACAGCCTGGGTAATGTACAGTCTGGGTAATACACAGCCTAGGTAATGTACAGCCTGGGTAATGTACAGTCTGGGTAATACACAGCCTAGGTAATGCACAGCCTGGGTAATGCACAGTATGGGTAATGTACAGCCTGGGTAATACACAGCCTAGGTAATGTACAGCCTGGGTAATGTACAGTCTGGGTAATACACAGCCTAGGTAATGTACAGCCTGGGTAATGTACAGCCTGGTTAATGTGCAGTCTGGGTAATACACAGCCTAGGTAATGTACAGCCTGGGTAATGTACAGTCTGGGTAATACACAGCCTAGGTAATACACAGCCTAGGTAATGTACAGCCTGGGTAATGTACAGCCTGGGTAATGTACAGCCTGGGTAATGTACAGCCTGGGTAATGTAATGCCTGGGTAATGTATAGTCTGGGTAATGCACAGCCTAGGTAATGCACAGCCTAGGTAATGCACAGCCTGGGTAATGCACAGCCTAGGTAATGCACAGCCTGGGTAATGCACAGCATGGGTAATGTACAGCCTGGGTAATGTACAGCCTAGGTAATGTACAGACTGGATAATTTACAGTCTGGGTAATACACAGCCTAGTTAATGTACAGCCTGGTTTATGTACAGCCTGGGTAAGGTATAGCCTGGGTAATGTACAGTCTAGGTAATACACAGCCTAGGTAATATACAGCCTGGGTTATGTGCATTCTGGGTAATACACAGCCTAGGTAATGTACAGCCTGGGTAATGTACAGTCTGGGTAATACACAGCCTGGGTAATGCACAGCCTGGGTAATGTACAGTCTGGGTAATACACAGCCTAGGTAATGCATGGCCTATGTAATGTACAGCCTGGGTAATGTACAGTCTGGGTACTACACAGCCTGGGTAATGCACATACTGGGTAAAGTACAGCCTGGGTAATGCACAACCTGGATAATGTACAGCCTGGGTAATGCACAGCCTGGGTAATGTATAGTCTGGGTAATGCACAGCCTAGGTAATGCACAGCCTGGGTAATGCACAGCCTGGGTAATGCACAGCCTGGGTAATGTACAGCCTGGGTAATGCACAGCATAGGTAATGTACAGCCTGGGTAATGTACAGCCTGGGTAATGCACAGCCTAGGTAATGCACAGCCTGGGTAATGTACAGCCTGGGTAATGTACAGCCTGGGTAATGCACAGCCTAGGTAATGCACAGCCTGGGTAATGTACAGCCTGGGTAATGTACAGCCTGGGTAATGCACAGCCTAGGTAATGCACAGCCTGGGTAATGTACAGCCTGGGTAATGCACAGCATAGATAATGTACAGCCTGGGTAATGTACAGCCTGGTAATGCACAGCCTAGGTAATGCACAGCCTGGGTAATGTACAGCCTGGGTAATGCCCAGCATAGATAATGTACAGCCTGGGTAATGTACAGCCTGGGTAATGCACAGCCTAGGTAATGCACAGCCTGGGTAATGTACAGTCTGGGTTATGCACAGCCTGGGTAATGCACAGCATGGGTAATGTACAGCCTGGGTAATGCACAGCCTGGTAATGCACAGCCTATGTAATGCACAGCCTAGGTAATGCACAGCCTGGGTAATGCACAGCATAGATAATGTACAGCCTGGGTAATGTACAGCCTGGTAATGCACAGCCTAGGTAATGCACAGCCTAGGTAATGCACAGCCTGGGTAATGCACAGCCTAGGTAATGCACAGCCTGGGTAATGTACAGCCTGGGTAATGCACAGCCTAGGTAATGCACAGCCTGGGTAATGTACAGCCTGGGTAATGCCCAGCATAGATAATGTACAGCCTGGGTAATGTACAGCCTGGTAATGCACAGCCTATGTAATGCACAGCCTGGGTAATGTACAGCCTGGGTAATGCACAGCATAGATAATGTACAGCCTGGGTAATGCACAGCCTGGGTAAAGTACAGTCTAGATAATGCACAGCCTCGGTAATGCACAGCATGGGTAATGCACAGCATGGATAATTTACAGCCTGGGTAATGCACAGCCTGGGTAATGTACAGCCTATGTAATGCACAGCCTGGGTAATGTACAGCCTGGGTAATGCACAGCATAGATAATGTACAGCCTGGGTAATGTACAGCCTGGTAATGCACAGCCTATGTAATGCACAGCCTAGGTAATGCACAGCCTGGGTAATGCACAGCATAGATAATGTACAGCCTGGGTAATGTACAGCCTGGTAATGCACAGCCTATGTAATGCACAGCCTGGGTAATGTACAGCCTGGGTAATGCACAGCATAGATAATGTACAGCCTGGGTAATGTACAGCCTGGTAATGCACAGCCTATGTAATGCACAGCCTGGGTAATGTACAGCCTGGGTAATGCACAGCATAGATAATGTACAGCCTGGGTAATGCACAGCATAGATAATGTACAGCCCGGGTAATGCACAGCTTTGGTAATGCACAGCCTGGGTAATGGCAGAAAAGCATAAGCAGACTTTGTCTTGCAAACTTTTTACTCTACATTAACTTGTATGGATTAAAGAGGAGTGTGTATAGAACTAGGCTCATTTAAGGCCATGGCTAGCAGGAAAACAGGGACAAACTGCAGTTCATGGGCATTTCAGTGACTGTTATAAATGTTCTTACATTTGCAGAGAATGATCAGCAGTGGGGTGAATCAGTTATTTAATTATAAACATTGCTTCTTATCTCACATTGCACATCTGGAATTTGTAAAAAGTGATGAATGAGCTGCTGCCTTTGCAACCTGGCAACATTTCCAGGATACCTCTGATCTGGCAACCAGCCTGCTTTCTGTTATATATACACTGGAATAATATACATGCTCTAGTTTGTCAGTCTTTCTCTGTTAACTTAAAATTTGGCAATATATCTGCATATAGACACCTTACCTGGCTCTTAATACTCTGAAATCAGGCTTCAGACTTCAAAACATATTCAATAATAATAATCATAATCATAATAAATCATAATAATAATGGTAAATAATGAAGACTGTGTCACCTTAGGAGTCCTGACAAAGCAGTCTCAGAATATAATAAAATGAACAAAACTAGGAAGAAAAATATCCCCATTTATAGAACATTATGCACTGCTATGGAAACTCCAGTTTTCAGCATTCTGTAAAAATCAGAAATAAAACATGAAGCTATTGCAAAAAAGTATACCATTTACAGTAACTAAGAAGAGGTTTTAAGTTTTTTTTGTTGTATTTGAAATGGACAGCAGATAGAAAAGTGCATGTTTTTGTAATCCTGGAAGATTAAGCTGTTTTATATACATTCCAGATAACAAGAACAAAATGGCACTGATCAGATCAATACATTGACTGTATAATAAAAGACAATAAAAAGACCATGTGGGGTCTCCCAGCTATTGTATGCTAACCTTAAACTACTAAATTGTTCCATTCCTTCAATCTTTTTGAAATGAATTTTAAGCTCTTGCCATGATGGTTGTTGCATTAGGTCTCCATAGTGACTGTTTATTTGGGGATAGCTCACTATAAAAAAGTATTTATTTTGGAGTAATCAATATTCATGACTCATGTTACATCTCAAAAAGGGCTATACACTTTTTAAAGTAAATGAAAATTATACCCTGTCAAATTCACGCATGTGTCTTGTTAACTTTAGAAAATCAAATGACTTGTTGCAGAGTGACTTAAGCTCGTTTTTGTAACTGTACAAAGAAGCCTCATAAGAGTGTCTGTGAAACAAAAGCCAGATCATAAAGCCATGTGTGCCTCATGCCTATAGACCAGAATCCTTTGAATAACTTCAGCTCTTTCTATGTTGTTTTGAGACATCTTTCTGAAGTATGCCTAAGCCATTACGGATTAGTGCAGTCTGGTATCCACTATAGTATATTGTGTCCACCAGGCACCACACTCTGACCAAAGATATTTAGTAACCAGTTTAAGAAAAATTCTTACCCACTCCCCTTATTGTTATAGTACATCTCTGTAGCTGTTTTGTAATGCTAAGAAAGGACTGAAATTTGAAACAAACCTGTAAACTTATTTATCCCATGACCTTGGGCAGAATAAAATAGGAATTTCTGAAGGAGAACAGAGGAAGAGGATGGACAAAGTAGAATGACAGCGAAAAATAATAGGATAGTTAAGCCAAAGGGTGGACTAAGGTTGGAAGGTAATATTATGTAATACCAAGGCCACAGAGACAAATATGTGACAGTTAGTAAGGGGAAGGGGAGGCAAAAAATAGCAGGGATACTGGAAACACAGGTTACTAACAAGATAGACTGAAACATGGAATACCCATGCACGTGGAGAACAGGAAGGACAAAAAGTAGAAAATAAATATTAGAGTAGCCATAGAGAGATGGGAAGGATCAAGTGTGAGGTCAGACCAGAGGACAAGAAGCAACCGATGCAGGCAAATGCAGAAGGGAAAGCAGTAGCCAAGACAAATGTATTGCAATTCAGGGCACTGGCTCATATATGATGGATAGATACTGTATCTCTCTTTCTTTTCTTTTTGGTAACCTGGTGAGTCACTGGACAAAAAGCGCTCTTTTTCAAGGGTGACCAAGGAGCACTGTTTAGATCGGTCACTTGTTCTGAGTCACATAGCAGGCAAATAGAGACTGAGTTAACCAATCCATGGCCTACAGGAAGCGACTTATTAACAGATTACAGTCATAATCCTCAGTGCTAATGGTCAGTGCCTATCTACATAGCTGTGTATCTATTGTCTGTCTATGTATGTCTCTATCTGTCTATCTTGTAGAACACCATGGAAAATTAACTTTGTAAGATTCCCATTCAGAAATTTTCCACATAAGCACATTTGAGAGTTAAGAGTGAAGCAGTCACCATATCTCTTATTCGCTTCAGTATAAAAATGTTACTTCAAAGTCTGAATTCCAGAAATCGACATAAAGGCAATAGGTAAAAAAACAGCACTGCTGGACCAAGTCAAATACTTAAAAATAAAATGTGTTACAATTAAAATGGGGAAAAAAAAACAAAAACCAAAATGAAGAAATAAAAATAACACACAACCAACTTGTAAACTCCATTGCTAGCAGAACAGACTCAATTCTGACTACCTAAACTAAGATTTAACTAGTTACCAATCATAATTTAACTATAAAAATAATAAATCCTAATGAAGACCTTACTACACTACTAAAATATATAAATTAGTCAACTGCAAACAGCAGAAAAGTACCTCACAACAAGAGTAGAAAAAATGAAATGGGAGAAAGTAATTCAAACTCCAACAAATAAGGAAAAAACAGATAAATTAAATATGCTGGGATACTGCATGTAATACAATAGGGTTATGGAACATCACTCATGATACATAGCTTTACTAAGCATCCTGGACCTCATTCCGTAAACCCCTGGTACAAGACATTTAATTTATTAAATTCCCCATCCGACATGTTTTTATTCTTTCCTAAGTCCTTAAGACCTAACAAAGACAACGTCAACATTTCATCCTTAAATAGCACCATAATAGAAGTTGTTTCCCATGCTATACTACTAGGCACAATAATTAACAATCAACTTAAATTTGAATTACTTATTCAAAATTCCATTAAAAAATGCTTTACAGAAATTTCTTAACAACACTTCCAGTGCTACACTTGTTATCTCACATTTCCTTCCTTCCTCACTCTCTAATTTATTTATTTTACATTTGTTAACCGGGAAATTCCGACTGGACCAGGTCCATTTTCAGTGGAGGCCTGGGGAGAAAAGCTCCAACATCAAGTTATACAAATACAGTACATCCAGCATAATACACAAAACAGGTTACATCATGTATGCTGAGCATAGTAATATAACAAGAATTAATAAAAACACTCCAGGTAAAAGATATAGAACATGGGTAAAAAGACAATGTCAGTCATACTTTGGTAAGAAAAGAAAATATATCAAGTAAGATTCTCCAGTTCTAATCAATGTGCAGGATAATCTAACATCAAAGCTAGACCTATATTATAATAAACTGGCTAGGTTTGCAGCAAATTGAAAGGGCACCCATCATTGCATTGTACTACAATCCCTAAACTGGCTCCAGCAACTTCTGTTTCTCAAATATACCCAATTTCTCCAGGCACACAAAATAATATAAAACCCCATATCTTCTTAATCACTATCTACCTAACTGTCCTCTTCAATCCTCAAAAGAACAACTGTTTGCAATTTATAAATCCAAAAAGCCCATCAGACATTCTCTATAATCAAACTCAGTAGTCAACGGAACAACATCCTGATTGACATTAGTCCGATATTTAGAACTCACTTGTTTAATCAGTTACTAAAACACTTTTTTACCCAGTCCTGGTCTATACTTGTATCACAGCAGGCCAAAATATTATCTTTATTATTTTTTTTTTCTGGTCATCCTCTTCTCTTTCTCCTCATATCTTACCCTTCCTGTCTTGTTCTGTTATCTTCCTGTCCCTCATGCATCCATAGGTAAATACTAGGCTAGCTGTCCTGCTGGGCCATTTCAAGCCTAACCAGTTCTCCTTTTTGTGCTCAAATTAATCTATCCCATTTAGTTTGAGATTGGCCTTACCCATCTCATGGCTGATAATTATATATTACCCCTAATGGAAAAACTGGGATCACACCACAATTTGAGGGGGCCTATGGATGGAAAAAAAGCATTTAGGAGCTGCTTCTGTCCATTAGTAGTACAGAGGCAGTCCTGGGGTATATTTTTTGTTTCCCATCCATAGATCCAAGTTGCACTTGAATATGGACAGGGATGAACTGTATTTTATGTGGATGGTGAGTCTGTTCCAAAGCAGCAGTATCCTCTGTGAAAGATACCTGTAACTCCAGACTACTGTACTGATGTTGCAGAAGAGGTTTAGATCTCTAGACTCAGTAGTGATTCTGATGACATTTGACTTGCTAATGTGTAGTAAATCCAGCAGTATTGGGTTGGAGGATGCATTTTATGTCAGACACAGGTCATAGGATACCAAATATAGTGACAGAGCTTTGAGTTGATCCATGTAGGACATATTTTTAGGCCTTATATCCTTTTAGTAAGTTATCTTTGTGTGCATTCTAGCTATTGTGTATGTCTGGACTCTTTACAGCTTCTATACTGTCCACTATCCCCCATTTCTTTTTAATAATAAGTCATCTGCAAAGCCTAATCTTAGTGCTTTTCTGTAATAAATAACCAAACTCTCAAATTGCAAAAGTTGTAGAAACACAATAATGTTAAGTAGCTAGTTACAGAAAGCTGTAGATGCTTATGAATAGCTTATGAATATAAATATCATGCTGTTTCATCTGCCACCTCATTTGCATGTAAATATAGCACTGTTGTATCTCCTGTATCATACTTTTATTACAAAATTGTGATTACTGAACATGTACTAAATGTCCTGTTACTGGAACTTCCTCTGAAAATGGGTTCTATGCGCATCGGACTTTCCTGGTAAACAAATGTCGATCAAATAAATATATAAATGAATAAATAAATAATATTTTGGTATGTGTTTGTGTGTTTGTGTGTGTGTGTGTGTGTGTGTGTGTGTGTGTGTGTGTGTGTGTGTGTGTGTGTGTGTGTGTGTGTGTGTGTGTGTGTGTGTGTGTGTGTGTGTGTGTGTGTGTGATAGACTAGTGGTCCATTCAAGATTGTTTTCTGTCTTATATCCACTGATTGCTGGGGTTGGCTTTGGCTTATCTACCTATCTATCTATCTATCTATCTATCTATCTATCTATCTATCTATATATATATCTATCTATCAATCTTTTTAAGTATTTCTGTGATTTAATTCTGCAGTGTCTGGACTGTCGTGAATGGGGCGTATCTTCGTTGAAAGTTGTTGCATCAGAGCTGGCAACTTGGCGCAAAAATCTAACGCCAATCTTAGCAGACCAAGAGTTCGCCTGTACACCGCTAAACCGAGAAAAGACGAAAGACACAACATGGATACAATCTTCAAATACATGTGTACACACACACACACACACACACACACACACACACACACACACACACACACACACACACACACATTCAGGACAGGAAGAAGGGGAAGATATATTAACCAATTAATGAAAATGTTACATCTGGGTGGGATCACTTACTTTGTACACAACTAAACAATAGACAACAGGCTTTTAGATATTGGCTTTAGGACAGTAAACAAAAGAAAAGTTCAAGGCATCTGTCAGTATCTTGTAGAGTCCTATGTTTTATTTCATGAATCTTCATCAGAAGCTCTTATTTCAGATTAGGTATTGAGGCAGTACATGGGTTACTTTCAAAGAAAATAGATGACAGCTATCCAGGCCTTATATTAACAGAAAATATGCTCCACTGATATGACTTTAAATAAATGTGAAAAGTACACATATCGCCGGAATACTGGGGATAACTTCAGCAGCAGCTTCTTGTTGTGAGAGTGAGCATGCACCTGCCCCCAATCACTACATGTATAAGCATGCATCTGCCCCCATTCACTCGATGCACAAGCATGCATCTTTCCCCCACTTACTAGATTCATGAGCATGCATCTGGCCCATGCACTAGATGCATGAGCATGCATCTGCACCTACTCACCAGATGCACGAGCATGCACCTGCCCCCAATCACTACATGTTTGAGCATGCATCAGGCCCATTTACTACATCTATGAACATGCATATGCTCCCACTTACTATATGTAGGAGCATACATCTGCCCCCAATTACTAGATGTTCTGAATACACCTGTAGAAATATCACTTGCTCCTGAAGAAGCCATAAGCTCAACAAAGGAAAGAATCATACATGTCACACTTCATAAGAAACCCCCCTCATCATTTTAAGTCACATGTACACAGTCACTTTAATGTGGCAGTAAGGACAGTGCAAATTAAAATATGTGAGATTTAAGGTGAACCAGATCAGTTTTGAAATCCTCTAATGCTGACACTATTATCTGGCAGCAGTAAGAATGCCATAGTCATTGGTGATTGCAATGTGCATAAAACCGATTCATACCTGACTGGACACTGCAAGCATAACACTATCATGCCTACCTTAGGCCAAAATTAGGTAATCTTAACAAGATTAAAAATAATTAAGGCTAATTTCTGACATGGTCTCACTGATAAGAACACTCTGGATATGAACAAAATATGAAGGATTCTCAAACATCCTCACAAGCAAGGGAAAAGATATCTTCTCAATTAAATTTTCATATCACTTCAAATAGTGCTTATACCTGTATGTTAAGACAAATGTCCAGATAATGGTTAAGAACATGGTATTACAGACAGAGAATTTCTTAGTGCTATTTAGCCTGGAGTGAGATGGACAGCTGGTTGGGTTGCTTTGGCCATGATGGCTTTCACCTCACTCCCTGAGGAGTATGAATATTGAAAAGGAAATTTTCTATCCCAATTTTTTTAGACTTTTTCAAGTTAAAAAATAATAGGCAAGATTAAAAATCTAACGAGAAGGTGGCTTTTCTGAATATTAGAAGTCTCATTAATAAAGTGGGTAATTTGGAAGGTTTTATCCTGGTGGAGAATGTTGATATCTGAAATATTAATGCTTTTTTTTAAAGATTCAAAATGCATATCACAAATTTAAGGGTATACCTCATTTAATTTTTGCAGATCTGATGGGATGAGTGGTGGTCTGTCAGCATTTGTAAAGGAACATCTAGAACCAGAAACCACGAAGATAACTCAGGACTAGAAATTGCTCATGCATCAATGTGTGTTAGTGGTACAGAAACTCGTTGTATTCAATCTATCTGTCTCACAGAGCAAGAAAATATCATAACTAAACTCAAGGATGTGAAAATTGATGCATTTATGGTGCATTTTTAACTTCCTATTCACTTACTGAGGAAGCTATTTAACATGAAATAAATGTACCCAAATATTAAATGATTATGCTAGAAAAAATGTGAAAGTAATACAAAAAAAGAGCATCTTCGATAGCATGATGACCAGCTTAGTATCCTTTTACTTCCTACCCATAGTTATACCCTCTGAAGTTAACCGAGATCATGAGATTATAGTTTTTAAACATAAAAGTAAAATCTAATTCAATAATAAATAAATAATCCTTCCTAATTTTTACTACTGGAAACTATAATGCAGTAATAAGAATACTTAAGAAAACATTAATGAATGCCTTTTCAGGTATCTAAATTTGTTTGCTCATAATAAAATTGGCAAATTATATGATTTTAACTATGTGATTTTTATTACATGAATGCATATTTTAAGGGGTCCATAATGATTCACTGGCTCTCCTTTTGTTAAAACCCGATGAACCATAACAAAACTGTTGACTAGTCAAGCTATCAAACTATCAACAACTCTATACACTGAATATTACAACACTGATCCAATCAATAAAAAAAAAAAAATTAAAAAAGAAATTGTGTCTGCATACCCTCAGTTTAATTTCTCCACGTGTTTTGGGTTTTTAATACCATGAGGGGAGTGGACCCCATTCCTAGGTCAGGCTGAGTTTTATTCCTATTTGTTCATATTTTATTGCCAACCCTTCATCTATTCCCAAATACTTATACAGTCTCTCCTACCTCCTGCTCAAGTGCCTTTATATCACTTTACTCTCCCAGTTTGATAT
The DNA here is from genome assembly GCF_019279795.1 of Protopterus annectens. Classification (NCBI taxonomy): domain Eukaryota; kingdom Metazoa; phylum Chordata; order Ceratodontiformes; family Protopteridae; genus Protopterus; species Protopterus annectens. The sequence continues at coordinate 528,594,368 of NC_056748.1, forward strand.
ATTCATGAAGCTGCAGCTTTCCTTTTTTAATTGTTTCTTCTGCACATTTATAGAGACTGAATGTCATTATTATATTATTCAGGAGAGTTTTAACCATTCGTAACTGTGTTTTCAGCTCTTCATCTGATGAACTATACAATTTTAAATCATCCATAAAAAAGTAGACAAGATCTTTAAACAAGGTTGGTTTCTGGCAGTTAAACTGTAACCATAACCTAACCTGTTAAGTAAACATCTTAAGGAGTTTTGTGCAGGGCAAAACAACAGTGGTGACGAATAATCACCTTGGAATTTCTCCCCTTAGAAGTTTTATCCCTGGGATACTAATTTGCCTTTTGCCATAATGTAGCTGCAAAGTGGTCTGCCACTGTTTCATGGCTGCTGTTACATAATTTATTAATGCAGGCTGTATCTTCTACATCAGTAAGCATCATATCTCTCACCCTTTTAGCACAAGAAATCAGGACAAAGCCAAAAATAACAGAGAGAAAGGGCCAAAATCAAGGGCAGATTTTAATTATTACTCCTATAAACTTAAAAAAAGTTGTTAGAATAGCAAGATTTGTGATTTGTGTTAGTATTTTCTGAAGGATATGACTTCTGAAACTTAAATGCTTGTCATTTTTTAATGAATTCAGCCCTCAATGATTTGCTAGAAAACTATATATTTTATGAGGAACAGACCAAAATATGAGGCAAACATCGGGATATTCTACAAAAATCTGAGCATTTGAGAGGTATGGTAAGCATTCCATTATCCATGAATGTGTGAGGCTGTCAAATGTTTTTTTGTAATCTGTCCATGCCATATATAGATTTTTCTCCTATACAAAATTTCTATTATGACTAAATTAAATATGAAAGGAAAACAAAAAAAAAAATATATATATATATATATATATATATATATATATATATATATATATATATATTTATATGCACTAGAGCAAGCGACTTAAACACTAGAGCAAGCGACTTAAACCTTAATATATATATAAATAGCAGAGCACCTCGCTGGCTCTGTTCAAGAGAAATCTTGACCTGTGGATGGGAGATTCATCTCTGTGTCACTGCTGGACAGAAGCACAACAAACTAATGGGCACAGTATTTTTTCATATAAGGGGTGGCGTAAGCCACAAAACTTTGGGCTAGGCTTATGAATGCCTTAGGGCAGATAGCCTAGTATAAACCTATGAACCTATGAACCTATGAACCAATGAACCTATGACTGATTTGTTATATTTTTTGTAGGACACTGATGAAGGCATAGCTGAAACCAGTTTGCCCATGTAATAATTTGATATATTTTGTTTTTGTATATTCATATTTAACTTATTAAAATAACTATTCACTGGTTCTGTGCCGGACATTGGTTTTGGTTGTTTATTGGGCTTTTGGCCGTGCACTTTTGCTGTACTTGCATAGTTTGAGGCCTGTTTGGTGACTTTTCTGTTACAGCCATCAGTAAATATCCCAACTCTAAGGTCATAACAACATTTGAGTAAAAAGAAAATGTCTTTGTAACAGTCTACTTTCTACTAGAATGCCTAACCTAGAAGATATTATTTAATTCCCATAACAGAATAGGAAAAAGGCCTCACCTATCCCACACCTAATGTCAAAAATCAAAAGCTGTCCAAGCTTAGACAGCCATTATAGCTTTGCATTACCTAGGATAATTCTTTCCATTAACTGTAGACAGTTTTAAAACTGGTGCTTCATAGATAGCTAGTAAGTTAGTCTGTCCAACTTAGGTGCTATTATACTGTATAGTATGTATACATTCCTTTATATGTCTATATCTACTACTGTGGTTAACTACTATGAACATTAGTTATAAAAGGAAAAATTAAACCTGCCTGGCAAAATAGATGCATTACAGGTCTTAACTACACAACCAAACTTAGCAGTATTCACTTTTGTAATTGCCATGTAAAGACAAATAACACCAGGACACATGGTATGTTCAAATCAATAGATATCAGTCAATATAGAGCAGGTCATAAATGCCCTCTCTAAGGCCAAAAACACAGCATCTATGGGACCTAATAACATCCCAGGCTGTATTCTACATGGGCTCCAACATGAATTAGCAACACCATTGGGCACTCTTTTCAGTCATAGTCTAAACACCGGCTTCATACCAGCTGAATGGAAAAAAGCCACTATTATTCCCTTGCACAAAGGTGGTGCTTCCACTGGCCTTGGGAACTATAGATCTATTAGCCTGAGTAGCCTTATCTGCAAGACCATGGAGCACATCATCATGGACATTATCAACAAAGATATAGGTAATCTACAAACACTTGACCCTACTCAGTTTGGATTTGTCAAAGGAAGATCATGCCTGTTAAACCTGGTGGACTTCTTCAAGACAGTCACCAAGGTGCTGGATGAGCAGAAATCTGTGCATACAGCCTACCCGGACTTAGCCAGGGCATTTGACACTATCCCCCACTCAGACATCATTGACAAACTCACACAACTAGGCATAAGCCCTTATATAGTTAGATGGGTCACTAACTGGCTCACTGATAGAACTCATATAGTCAAAATAGGGAAATCCACCTCCAACAGAAAACCTGTAACAAGTGTTGTTCCCCAGGGATCAGTCCTGGGACCTTAACTGTTTGGAATCTGTTTCTCTAAAATACAAGCAAAAACTAAAGGTCTGAGGCTGGCAAAGTTTGCTGATGACTGCAAACTAGGGGTGGTCATAGAATCTCCAAAGATGTCAACATCCTACAAAAGAGTCTTAGACAAACAAATGATTGGTGATAAAGTCATGGCCTTAAACTCAATGCAAATAAATGTATTATCATTCCTTTCAGTAAAAGCAATGTTCCTGCTAACTACTACATCAATAGCAACACCTTAAGTATGCACTCAGTGGTGAGAGACCTGAGCACACAGGTTGACAGCAACCTTACCTTTGACCACCATGTCTCCACAGTGGTAAGAAGGGCATTCTGTATTGGTCATCTCATAAGTAAGGGCATTGCCTCCAGAAAAAAAAGAAGTTATTACTTTCCTGTACTCTTCCTTCATCATCAGGCCAATAATTGAGTACAGTGTCCCTTTTGGTGTGTACTTTTCTAAGAACCTGCAGCAATTGGAGAAACCACAAAGGTTCCTCAAAGAGAAAATTTAAGGTCTTCACCATCTGCCCTATGAGGACCATCTGAAATCACTATCACTTTATTCTGTTTCATGCAGACTACTCAGGGGTGATTTCTGCCTTGCATATAAGACAGTCTCTGACCCTGCATTATTGGGAATGCTTCATATCCAAAAGTCAAATGGTACACGGGTCACTTGCTCTAAAGACCCTAACCTGATATGTGACATTAATAAAACCTGCTGGAGGGCAGATTTGTCAAATCCACCTCTGGGCATTTTTTTCTGGCTATACTACTCAGACAAGCTCCCCGTGGTCCTGCAGAGTGGTCCTAGCTACAGAAAACTCAGAAAAGCGACTACTTTCTGGATTTAAGTATCTTTGCTGTTTTTTTACTTGAAATAGCTTATCTAGCTTACCCTAAACAAGCTTAAACTGTTTTTTTAGCTGTTTGCTGCATTATTTTAATATCTGCACTTAAAGTTACATTTTAGTCGAATTTGATCGAAAGTTTGTTTGTTTGTTTGTTTAATTTAACTGTTGAGGCTGCCCACTAAAGTGTGCTAGCCTGTGTAACTGATTTATTACTGTTTCTGCATTTTCTGTGTGTTTCTATCTAAAAACAAAAAGAACAAAAAAAATCCTTGTTTTCCCACCTCTCCTCGACTAGTTTAGACCAGTTTACAGGCATTGCTGTATTCTGGGCTGTGGTGTAGTTCCTGTGTTGTCCATTACATTACTTGGAAAGAAGGAAGTTTCTTTGCTCACCAGTGGGAGTGGGGAGCCTTGAGCAGCCTACCTGTCCCTGTAGGAAGTGACCTCAGCACAAGAGCTGTAGTAATTGGTTGTTGTGGACCATTTCTAGCTCTTTTGAAGTTCCCTGTTTAAAATCCACCTCTGGGCGTTTTTTTCTGGCTATACTACTCAGACAAGCTCCTCGTGGTCCTGCAAAGTGGTCCTAGCTACAGAGAACTCAGAAAAGCGACTACTTTCTGGATTTAAGTATCTTTGCTGTTTTTTTTTACTTGAAATAGCTTCTCTCGCTTACCCTAAACACGCTTAAACTGTTTTTTAGCTGTTTGCTGCATTATTTTAATATCTGCACTTAAAGTTACATTTTAGTCGAATTTGATCGAAAGTTTGTTTGTTTGTTTGTTTAATTTAACTGTTGAGGCTGCCCACTAAAGTGTGCTAGCCTGTGTAACTGATTTATTACTGTTTCTGCATTTTCTGTGTGTTTCTATCTAAAAACAAAAAGAACAAAAAAAATCCTTGTTTTCCCACCTCTCCTCGACTAGTTTAGACCAGTTTACAGGCATTGCTGTATTCTGGGCTGTGGTGTAGTTCCTGTGTTGTCCATTACATTACTTGGAAAGAAGGAAGTTTCTTTGCTCACCAGTGGGAGTGGGGAGCCTTGAGCAGCCTACCTGTCCCTGTAGGAAGTGACCTCAGCACAAGAGCTGTAGTAATTGGTTGTTTTGGACCATTTCTAGCTCTTTTGATGTTTCCTGTTTAAAATCCGCGTTTGCACGGCTTTGCGCGTTTGTGTGCATAACGCAGCACCGGTTAAACTAGGTTAAACATCTTCTGGCTCCGCCAAGTCTGCTCTTAAAATTTCCCCTTAAGGAAGCTCTACTCTTAGTATAATCAGACTACTCGCTATATTATAAGGCTAGCACTTGTTCTCCAAACTTCTCTAAGTAAGCACTCTTGTACTAAGTAAGCACTACATCCACCTACCACCCCTGTGAATATCCACTTCCCTTAAAGGCACAGCACTCCCTTATACTGTTCCAGCATGTCAAGTGGTAGATTACTGGTGTCCTCTCCAGTTCAGCTGGTTAATCTGGGTATCTTGAGACAATGCTACAATTGTCTCATGTACACAGACAACCCTCTCCTCCTCCCAACAAACACAAATACATGTGAGAGATGCAACTATATAGCCAAACTGGAGGGTGAACTCTCTCAACTCAGGGCTGGCATGACCAGACAGGAGGAGATGGGAACCACACACACAACAAACCCAGTCCCACATAGACCTACCACAACTGCAAACCAAACACATAAAAACACATAGACATACTCGGAGGCTCTAATAAAAAACTTACCAAAACAACAGAGGCTCCCAAAGCAGACATCCAAAAATCCACCACCTCAAAACAAAACACATGCAACACATACTTCAATAAATCAGTGTGTCAGTCAATCACAGCCCTTAAGGCCAAACACCATGCCTGATACACTAGTAATAGGTGACTCTATAGTCAGACACACTGATGTCCTGCTTACCAGGCTGAACAAGGAGAGGGTGACTGTCAGCTGCCTATCGGGAGCTAGGATCCGCCACATAACACACGCACTCAGGTCACTCCAAAGCAAGTACAAATATGACTCTGTCATTGTCCATGCTGGCGTGAATGACCTGAGACGTACCTCCCTGGACTACATGAAAAGAGACATAGAGGAGCTCTCTGATTATGTAGCCCAGGCTGGTATGACCCTGACCCTGAGCAGCATCTTGCCCTCACCAAGAATGATGCCACAATACAAAGACAAGATGATCAGCTTTAATAATTGGCTCAAGTGCTGGTGCCATTCTAAGGGGATCCAATGTCTGTCTGCCTGGGATGACATGTTGGACAAGCCACGCTGCGGCTTGCACCTGTCACCACTGGGCTTCCAGATATTGGCTAAGGCTCTTGCCACCCCCATAGTGCCTTTTTTAGGCAAGGCTCAAAAGACAAACCCACCTCCCTAGAAAACAAAAATGGAAAAAACTAAGGGTAATGCTGCTCAACACCAGAAGTCTAAATCTCAAGATGCAGGCACTCGATGCACTCCTCAGTATGGAGAACATCGACGTCTGTGCAGTAACTGAAACCTGGTTCAAGGCTCCTGAGAGCATCCCAGCACTACCAGGCTATGTCTCGTATCATGCTTTTTGGCCCCAAAACCCGGGCCGAACCACATAGGGAGGGGGAGTGTCCATATTCATCAAGGACACCCACACCTCCAGGTTAGTAGCAACACATGAAGCATCGGAGACCATACAGGTGCAACTAACCATAGGCAAAACTGCTATACAACTGGTAGCATGTTACAGACCACCCTCCCAATCTCAGGAACCCCACTCAGCCTTCCTGAAGACATTGGAGGATATGAATGTATCACAAAATACCATCATACTGAGAGACTTCAACTACCCTAACATAGATTGGGTACATTATTCTAGCCCTAACCCCCTAGCCCAAAGGTTCCTGGAATTCATAAATTCAAATGCACTGGAACAACTAGTCACCTCTCCCACTATGGGAGATAATATACTAGACCTGATCATCACAAACATGGGGACAAAATGCTCCACACGGTATACCCCTCACTAGTGAGATCTGACCACAAACTAATCACCCTGGATATACATATCCTACCTCCACCCCCAGCACAAAACACCACAGTGAAAAACTTCTCAAAAGCAGACTTCACTCTTCTTAAGACTGACATGGTATCCTTTAAGCCCACTGGGCCAGTGGATACCACATCCCACAATGCTGAATCCTTCACAAATGCTTTCTATGGACATCTCCAAGAATGCATGGATCATGCAATCCCAAATAAAACCAAGTCCCTCTCCACCAAAGGCAAGCTTCCTGTCTGGTGGACATCAGCCATTAACAAATTGTATAACAAAAGAAGGAAGCTACTGCACGACAGAGCAAAATCCCATAAAGGGAAGACATCTCTGATCAACACTAGCAGAAAACTACGTTCTCTCATAAAAACATCCAAGGCCAACTTTGAGAGAAAAATCGCTAAGGACACTAAAGATAACCACAAAGCCTTCTTCAGCTATGTTAGAAAGCTGGGCGGAAACCCTCAGATATGCTCAGAGTTAGTTCACAACAACAAAAAATACACTGAACCCACAGATATTGCCAACTTTCTGGCTGACAGGTTCAGTGCAAATTTCTCCCCTCCCTCACCCCCAAAAGAAGAAATACTTATCCCAGCTGAATGTAATCTCCCTGTCATCTCAGATGTCCAAGTGAGAGCCACCCTCAGCAAAGCTAAAAACACAGCATCAATGGGACCTGACGGTATCCCGGGTTGCGTGCTACATGATCTCCAAGAGGAGCTAAACCCGCACATAAAAATGCTATTTAACCTTAGCCTTACTACAGGATATGTACCTGAATGCTGGTGTACAGCAACAGTAGTCCCACTCCACAAAGGGGGTACCTCTACAGACCCTGGGAACTACCGCCCCATAAGCTTAACCAGCCTGGTCTGCAAAGCTATGGAAAGAATCATTATGGAACTCATAAACAGAGACACTGGGGACCTACAGACACTTGACCCCACCCAGTTCGGCTTTGTAAAGGGCAGATCCTGCCTTTTGAACCTGGTTGACTTATTTGAAACAGTCACTAGAGCCATTGATGAGGGCAAAGCAGTCCATACAGCCTACCTGGACTTGGCTAAGGCCTTTGACACAATACCCCACTCAGGCATCATAGATAAGCTCAACAACTTAAACGTAAACCCTTATGTCACTAGATGGGTTGCAAACTGGCTAAAGGACAGAACCCATAAAGTTAAAATCGCTGGAGCAATGCCAGACTCAAAGCCAGTCACAAGTGGTGTCCCACAGGGATCTGTCCTGGGACCCCTCCTGTTTGGCATTTACTTCTCAGATGTTAAAGCAAACATGGGAGGGTTGTGGCTGACAAAGTTCACAGATGATTGCAAACTAGGCGCCATAGTCGATACACCAGCGGACACATACATCCTACAAAAAGGCCTCACAGAAACGGACAACTGGTGCCGGAGTCATGGCCTTAAACTAAATGCCAAAAAATGTATAGTCATCCCCTTTGGGAAAAACAAAGTACCCACAAATTATCACATAGACAGCAACCCACTGAGTACGGAAAAAGTAATCAGAGACCTAGGGACCCAAGTCGACAGCGACCTCTCATTTGACACCCACGTTGCCAAAGTGGTTAGAAAAACATTCTACCTTGCACACCTTATCATGAAGGGATTCACATCCAGATCCAAGGATGTCATTGTACCCCTATACTCTTCCCTCATCAGACCCATGATTGAGTACAATGCCCCATTTGGTATGTACCTTACCCGGCATTTGCAACAGCTGGAGAGACCACAAAAGTACCTCACCAAGAGGATCAAGGGTCTCCAACATATGTCTTATTCTGCCAGACTAAAGAAACTCCAGCTCTATTCAGTAGCATACCGCCTGCTCAGAGGTGATCTCTGCCTGATGTACAACGCCATGTCCAATCAGGAACTGATGGACATGCTCCACCTCAAAAAATCCAAATCCATTAGAACCAAAAGAGCTAAAGACTTAAACCTCGGCACAAGTATGAATAGGACATGCTGGAGGGATAGATTCATAACCCAGAGGCTTCCCATGCTCTGGAACAAGATCCCAGTTCATGTTAGGCAGAGCCCCTCACTGACTCTCTTCAAGAGAAATCTTGATGAGTGGATGGGAGATCGTAAGTTTACCCCAGGGGTCACATCTGTGTCACTACTAGACAGGGGCACAGTAAACTAATTCTATTATATAAGGGGACCTTCACTGTGTCACTACTAGACAGAGACACAGTATTCTAAATCTATTCTGTGCATTTTTGTACAATTTCATGGGGTGGCGAAAGCCACATCACTATGGCTAGGCTTAAAAATGCCCCAGGGCAGATAGCCTAGTACTAAACTATGAAACTATGAAACTATGAAACACCTTTGGAACAAATTTCCACTTCATGTCAAACAGAGCATCTCATTGGCCCTCTACAAACACAATCTGGAAAATTGGATGGGTGACCATAAGTTCACCCCAGAGGTTCCACCTGTGTCCCTCTTGGACATGGGCAATAGGTGCTGATCATGGAAAAAGGTAAGAACCTGTCTAGGCTTGTGAGTGCCCAAAGGTCATTAGCCTAGTAACTTCCTATGATCCTATAATTATATATGTATATATACAGATATAGATTATATATATCATATGACTGACATCAGAAAGACATACCTAAAATGAAATATGTATCCCATTGTTAAAAACCTGAGGGGTGAACCATGGGAGAACTTTTGTGAGAATTGAGGTTAAATGCCACTGTGGCCCCCGTTTTAAATGTTCACATTTCCTTGGCCAGTGTCCTCAAGGTGAGAGCTGCCAAACTGTAATTGTTTCTTTTTTAATAGTTATTTTTTTAAGTATTATCAGGTTTAATGAATATGTATTACAAAACACTCAGAACCTCCCCCAAACAAATGATGGCAGCGCGCCATGCATATTAATGAAGGCGCACTGTCTGAGCTCCTAATCTTACACTGAGCATGTAAGAGTGCAGGGGTCATGTCTGAAAGCAGAGCTCTCAGAATATACATGGCCCTGCAATGCAGAACAGCAGAAAGGCCAAAAGAATGAGCGAGACCACTCATAGGTGTTCACATACCCCCCAGCAACATTCCCCATGTATACAACAGCAACAGTAAATACAAAGAAAATAAACATACCATTATTTTGTTATGAATCCGATAAAATCTAACCATAGGTGCATGGGTTTGCCCATCGCTTAGCTATGGTTAATGCATCTTAAATGGCTGAAGCAGATAACAAGGAAGATATATGCAAATGAAGCAGTATAGAAATAGTGTAGTGGGCAGAGCATTCACCTTACGAGCAGGCATTCCCGGTTTGAGTCCCACTGCAACACATTCCAATTTCCACATCAAATCACGTTATGATCAATATTTTAGTTGCATAACCTACTAAATAACATATATTTGTGAACTGGAGTACTGCACTAAATGCAGATGTGAGGTGTCAGTGTCATAATGTTGCAAAGTCCACAGATAATCACATGTGCCCCATACAGTATATGTACACAGGAATCATGGATACAAATGGAAGGTAAAATGTGTAATGAATGATAACCACATACAGCTTCCAAATCCCCCTCCTTCCCAAAAACCATTAGATATTACTGTCTAAATCAGTGCAGGTGTAAGTGGGAGTAAGCACTAGTAAGCAAATGTAAGCATCAATAGGCAGTAGTAAGCATATTTAAACACTAGTAAGCGAGTTTAAGCCCATTTGCGTGGGGGTAAGCAATGCACACACAGGTTAAGCAATATTGAAGCTAACTCTCTGTAAGCATATTTAGCTGAAGGTTAGCATAGCTTACTCTCACGCAAACCCATGCAAACCCGCTTACAACTGATCAAAAGTGTCTTAATCACTCTGTATCCAACAGCCCTTGTTCTGCCCAGCAACAAAATAAACAGCCTTGCAGGTCTTGAACCCAGGACCCTATACACTATAGTAACAGTAGTTAACCACCAAGCCATAACACCAGTACAGAAAAATGAGATATCACCAAACAAATCCTTACTATAGTAAAATCAAAATGAACCTGTGAAAGGAATCAGTATACAGTCATATGTTCTATAACCCAATACATAACAGAAATATGTGAACTGGAGTACAGCAGTAAGTCCAGATGTGAGGTGTAATTGTAATAGAGTGTTGAAGTCCCCAATAAAACACAAGGACCCCATATAGTGTATGTACACATGAATCATGGATACCAGACACACTTATATATATATATATATATATATATATATATATATATATATATATATATATATGATGTAATGAATAATAAATCAATGCCAAAAAGAAAATATAATGCAAAGTCTATTGTAAGCAATGCTAAGCATTGCATATGCCAGCTTAGGAGGTGTAAACAATGTGTAGGCCAGCTAACTCAATGTGCCCAGTGGTACACACCTTTAAACAATGCCAACCTTAGGTAAGCAGGTTTGCCCATAGCTTAGCCTTTTCAAAAATGGACAATCATGGCAAAGTGCGGGAAATCGGCACTACTTAAACCCAACAGGTGGGAATACATCTCATAACTAGTTGTCTTCCCCTTGCAGGCACCATGGTAGAAAGGGGAGAGGGTGTGTGTTTCTGGGTGCAGCACTGGGGCATCCAAGAATCCAAAGACATGGCAGGACTCCTTGTCAAATACCATGAGCAGAGACTGCTGTAGAGCCAGTTCCAGAGTTCCCAATATAAGGCGGAAGCCTGGGACCATCTCGCCCATGACCTCACCAGTGCCACTGGCATACCCTGAACTGGTGAGCAGGTCAGGCATCATTATGCTGACCTGAAGAGGTGTAAGGGGGACCTCTTGGAGCAGTGGATCCAAGAGGCTAGACTGGCCAGGGCTGTCCCAGCTGTAAGTATCACTCTACTATGTGTGTAATAATTGCCAGCTCATATATATCATGGATAGGTATGGCTAAATATTCCTCTTATGTCCTTCATAGCTGCAAGTGAGCAGGCCGTGAATAAGGAAGCCTATGGGGGTTGCCTGGAAAGGTTGTGATGCGAGGTAGGTTAGTAATACTCTTGCATGTACTGTCATGGGAAATAAATCTAAATGTATTAGAAAATTAATTGCCAGTATAAAACCTGTATTGTTTAAGGCAGGTACTGCATACACTGGTGAATATGGCAGGAAGAGTCTCATATAGTTTGTATGTAAACAAAAGTAATAATAATCTGACAATAAAGGTCTAACTGCTGGACAGCATGTGTATACTCTGGTATCATATGGTAATGTAGATTTGCAACCACGTAATAGTACCCTTGTATTAAGCACTATTACCCGCACTTTGCACCATAAATAGAATGTGTAGGAATGCCTGTATATTGATTGGTGTAATCCGCAGAGGTCATTTAGTACAACTGAGAGACACATAGACAGAAAACAGAGAAAAGGCAGACAACAAAATCCAAATAGCACGTGCAACTGAGACATGAACTGTTGTATTTTTAGCCCACACAACCATGGATCAAATCCTGGCAGTGGTAGTAGTCTGCATACAGAATCATCCCCCACAACTGTACAGATATGTCCAGAATGTCCAGTAAAGTGGCCCATATCTGTTGCCTGTCAACCTGTCCCCCTGGGAAATCAGTGGGATGATCCCAGATGTACAGGCAGCAAACAGGAAATACAACTGACTGACACATCTATAAGAACAAAGCTGGCACACTAGCAACTCCACAAAACGTTATGAGAGTAAGAAGCCAGGTATGTCCCAATTACACCCCCATGTTGTGAAGCTGTGGCCAGAGTGTATACAGTAAAAGAGTGAGATGTATGTGCATAATGGTAATGTGGAATCTGGTACTGTGTGTAGCAACATTCAGGTAGTGCTAACAAACATTTCTCCCACAGGTCTGTCAGATACGAATACTGTGCTCAGAAATACAAGAATGATACCCTGTACTGGTACTGTTTACATTGGTATTGTATGGCATTGTGACCACTGCGGCCGCTCTGAATAATAACGTATTACTCATCACTGTCGCCCACACTGTCCTACAAAATATAACTGTCTAAGAAATCCTGCATAAGAGTGTTGTAATACAAGGTCAGAATGCAAAACCACAGGAGAATTATAAGACAGAAAGCAGATAGGAGATATACAGCAATATCTATATAGCACACACAACTTTGATGGACAGTGATTTAGTTGTAGCAGACACAGTCATGGTTTGAATCCTGGGAGTGGAAGTAGGCTACATACAGAATCATACCCCACAACTGTACAGATAAGACCAGAATATTCAGTATATGGGCCCATATCTGCTACCTGTCCCCCTGTCCCCCTGGGATGTCAGTGGGATGATCCCAGATGTTTAGGCAGCAAACAGGGAATACAACTGATTTTCACACATCTATGAGAACAAACCTGTCACTCTAGTAACTCCCAAAACTGGTATAAGAGTAGCAAGCCAAGTATGTCCTATCTACATCCCCATGTTGTCAAGCTGTGACCAGAGTGTGTACAGTAACAGAGTGAAATGTATGTGCATAATACTAATGTGTAATCTGGTACTTTCTGTGGCAACATTCAGGTAGTGCTAAGAAACATTGCTCCCAAAGGTACGTCAGATAAGAACACTATGCTGAGAAATAAAAGGCTTGATACACTGTACTGGTACTGTTTACTCTGGTATTGTATGGAATTGTGAGTGTTGCAGTTGCTCTGAATAATAAGGTATCACTGATTACTGTCACCCACACTGTGCTACATAATATAACTGTGTAGGAAAGCCTATATAAGAGTGTGGTAAGTCACTAAAGGTTGAAGAGGGCAATAGTGTAGATATGTCCTGGTTTACCTGCATGTGGTCAAACATACATAGTCTGTGCAGAAAGAGATGGACAGGTATGTACATAACATCAACCTGGAATCTAGGAGTATGTGTAGAAACAGTTAGTGTTAACAAACATTTCCTTCACAGGTATACCAGGTAAGAGGTGTATACTGCAGGTAAAACCAGTTCATGTATAAAGATGATGACAGCCATATCACTGTCCAAACTAAGGCAATAGTGTAGTGTAGTAATACTTGTAAGGTTCAGATAACAGCACTGACTAGGAAAGTAATGTGAATTACAGGAATATACTAGTTAATTGACATCTCCCCCCACCATGTCTCCAACAATAAACTAAATACCCACCTCAACTGGTATGTAATGACTTCACTGTTCTGTTGGGACATATGTCCTCTTGGTTCATAATTATCTAAATCTGTTTCCATGCATGTGCTATGTTGAAATACTCCAACATTGGTGGCATGATGCCATCAATGTACCTGCATGCTGTTGTTATTATCACTGTGGTCCCATATAAGCATGTGTTCCATTTGCTATGCAACTGTTCCATTTCTGGTGCCTTGGTTAATGGAAATACCTATGCATGCTGTTATACCTAACCCGGAATGTGTTGACTATTACTAACTCACATATGTTGATATACCATAAACACCATAGCACATATGGGAATGTGGGTCCCAATGGACCCACCTGTCCCACCTCAACTGGCCATGGCACCGGGCAACAGCATGGCTGGGACCCAACCCAGGACCCCCTTGTCTTTGGTCCTGCACCACCTTCGGGTGGAACCTCCTCAGGGGATGGGGCTCCCGGGTGTGGGCATGGACAGGAACCTGTCACCAGGTCCAGGTCATGGTGTGTAATGAGATCTGCATGGAGGTTGGAGCTCTGCTATGCCAGTTAAAGGACCATGTGTCATGACTAGAGGGTTGGCCTGGCTCTCCGATTAATCCCCCAGCACAGCCACCTTCTGCGCTGTGAAGGTGCAGTGGTGACAGCCCATGGGTGGGGATCTCAGTCTCAATGTTTCCACTAGGGGGCTCATGGGATACCGACTTCCCAACACCCCTGCCCATCAAGGTGTTTACCCCCCACATGTGTCATATACTGCCCCTGTATGTGTCTTGTTTGTCTTGTCTGTTAACCTACACAACCTACCTCCCCAAATATACCTACTATCCCTCCCCAACATCCCACTCTCACCTGAAAAAAAAAGGGGGGGCAATCTGTTCCCAAAAACAAATCTCACCCCATACATAGCTGTCCATTTCACACACGTGTCCACTGGACACATGTAATCTGGTCTAATTGGCATCACAACATATTAATATTGTCCTCTGACCTCTCTCAGGGGTTTGAGTTTCCAAATCTACCTCCAAAGTCAGTGTATATGCACAGCTGTTGCTGCAGAAGAAATGGGCAGCCTCTTGCACATCCCTAGCTATTTTCCCTACTGTCTTTCCCTCTTTGTGCCCTTTTTTCACCACTTTCCTATCAACCCTTTTTCTTTTCTTTTAAAGAAATTAGCATGGGGGTAAGCAGGAGTAAGCACTTTTAAACAGCAGTAAGTGGGATTAAGCCTGTTTGCATGGGGGTAAGCAATGGCTACACAGGTTAAGCAATATAGAAGCTAACTGATTATAAGAAACTGTATTCAGAAGTTAGCAGTGCTTACCTCTGCACAAACCTGCGCAAACCCACGCAAACCTGCTTACAACTGCTTAAAAATACCTTAATCACTCTGTATCCAATGGCCCTTGTTCTACCCAGCAACAAAATAAACAGCCTCTGCAAGTCTTGAACCCAGGACCCTGCACACCATAGCCAAAGTGACTTACCACTAAGCCATGTCAGATATACATAACCCAGATGTTTTCACAAACATATCATCCAGCACAGTCATTCAACAGTACAGGAAATTTATTTAAACATGTAGATGCATGTGTGTGTGTACATATATTAATATCTAAATATATGGATTGCATATATTTGGTCGAATTACACTTAGTCAAAAATGATTCCAGGCATTTCACTTCACTGAAAGCTCACTTGACTGAAAGTTCACTTGGTCGAAGTTCATTTGGTCGAAAATGGAATATAGCCCTTGCCCCACTGCAGTGCAACCTTGCACTGAGAATATTAAATAAGGGGGAGTGTGGGGGGTGTAGGGGCATAGTTCCCCCACATTATGCCATTATGCCAATAGTTTTTGCTAAGGATATATATATCAATGCATTTCTAATGGATATACCTTCTTATAATAGTGAATACATTAAAATTATGTGGGGGCTACATCCCCACCCCCCATTAACCCCCCTTATTTAATATTCTCACTCCAGGGTTGCACTGCAGTGGGGCAGGGGCTATATTCCATTTTCGACCAAATGAACTTCGACCAAGTGAGCTTTCAGTCAAGTGAACTTTCAGTGAAGTGCAATGCCTGGTATCATTTTCGACTAAGTGTAATTTGGCCAAATGTATGGAATCCAGATAGATATATACATATCTGTATATGTAGATATATTTATATATCTAGAAATACACACACATATATATATATATATATATATATATATATATATATATATATATATATAAAAACATACATACATAAATATGCATATGTCTATAGATATATATGTCTACATCTATATGTATATATATATATATATATATATATATATAGTTTCATAGTTTCATAGTTTAGTACTAGGCTATCTGCCCTGGGGCATTTATAAGCCTAGCCATAGTGATGTGGCTTTCGCCACCCCATGTAATAGTACAAAAGTGTACAGAATAGATTTAGAATACTGTGCCTCTGTCTAGTAGTGACACAGTGAAGACCCCCTTACATAATAGAATTAGTTTACTGTGCCTCTATCTAGTAGTGACACAGAGATGACCCCCGGGGTAAACCTACGATCTCCCATCTACTCGTCAAGATTTCTCTTGAAGAGAGTCAGTGAGGGGCTCTGCCTAACATGAACTGGGATTCTGTTCCTCTGTTCCAGAGTATGGGAAGCCTCTGAGTTATGAATCTGTTCCTCCAGTATGTCTTATTCATATTTGTGCTGAGGTTTAAATCTTTAGCTCTCGTGGTTCTGATGGATTTGGATTTTTTGAGGTGGAGCATGTCCATCAATTCCTGATTGGACATGGCCTTGTACGTCAGGCACAGATCACCTCTGAGTAAGTGATATGCTACTGAATAGAGCTGGAGTTTCTTTAGTCTGGCAGCATATGACATATGTTGGAGACCCTTGATCCTCTTGGTGAGGTACTTTTGGGGTCTCTCCAGTTGTTGCAAGTGCCGGGTGAGGTACATACCAAATGGGGCATTGTACTCAATCATGGGCCTGATAAGGGAGGAGTATAGGGGTACAATGACCTCCTTTGATCTGGATGTGAATCCCTTCATGATAAGGTGGGCAAGGTAGAAAGTCTTTCTAACCACTTTGGCAACGTGGGTGTCAAATGAGAGGTCACTGTCGACTTGGGTCCCCAGGTCTCTGATTACTTTTTCCGTACTCAGTGGGTTACTGTCTATGTGATAATTTGTGGGTACTTTGTTTTTCCCAAAGGGGATGACTATACATTTTTTGGCATTTAGTTTAAGGCCATGACTCCGGCACCAGTTGTCCATTTCAGTGAAGCCTTTCTGTAGGATGTATGTGTCAGCTGGTGTATCGACTATGGCACCTAGTTTTCAGTCACCTGCGAATTTTGTTAGCCACAACCCTCCCATGTTTGCTTTCACATCTGAGAAATAAATGCCGAACAAGAGGGGTCCCAGGACAGAGCCCTGTGGGACAACACTTGTGACTGGCTTTGAGTCTGACATGACTCCAGCGATTTTGACTTTATGGGTTCTATCCTTTATCCAGTTTGCAACCCATCTTGTTACATGGATTTACATTTAAGCTGTTGAGCTTGTCTATGATGCCTGAGTGGGGTATTGTGTCAAAGGCTTTAGCCAAGTCCAGGTAGGCTGTATGGACTGCTTTGCCCTCGTCAATGGCTCTAGTGACTGTTTCAAAAAAGTCAACCAGGTTCAAAAGGCAGGATCTGCCCTTTACAAAGCCGAACTGGGTGGGATCAAGTGTCTGTAGGCCCCCAGTGTCTCTGTTTATGAGTTCCATAATGATTCTTTCCATAGCTTTGCAGACCAGGCTGGTTAAGCTTAGGGGGCGTTAGTTACCAGGGTCTGTAGAGGTGCCTCCTTTGTGGAGTGGGACCACTGTTACTGTACGCCAGTGTTCAGGTGCATATCCTGTTGTAAGGCTAAGGTTAAATAGCATTTTTATGTATGGGTTTAGCTCCTCTTGGTGTTCACATAGCATGCAACCCGGGATACCGTCAGGTCCCATTGATGCTGTGTTTTTAGCTTTGCTGATGGCGGTTCTCACCTGGACATCTGAGATGACAGGGAGGTTACCTTCAGCTGGGATAAGTATTTCTTCTTTTGGGGTTGAGGGAGGGGAGAAATTTGCACTGAACCTGTCTGCCAGAATGTTGGCAATATCTGTGGGTTCAGTGTATTTTTTGTCATTGTGAGCTAACTCTGAGCATATCTGAGGGTTTCCGCCCAGGTTTCTAACATAGCAGAAGAAGGCCTTGTGGTTATCTTTAGTGTCCATAGCGATTTTTCTCTCAAAGTTGGCCTTGGATGTTTTTATGAGAGAACGTAGCTTCCTACTAGTGCTGATCAGAGATGCCTTCTCTTTATGGGATTTTGCTCTGTCGTGCAG
Source organism: Protopterus annectens (assembly GCF_019279795.1). Classification (NCBI taxonomy): domain Eukaryota; kingdom Metazoa; phylum Chordata; order Ceratodontiformes; family Protopteridae; genus Protopterus; species Protopterus annectens. The sequence goes on from NC_056748.1 coordinate 528,612,469, forward strand.
TAGCTTCCTTCTTTTGTTATACAATTTGTTTATGGCTGGGGTCCACCAGACAGGACGCCTGCCCTTGGTGAAGAGGGTCTTAGTTTTATTTGGGATTGCATGATGCATGCATTCTTGGGGATGTCCATAGAAAGCATTTGTGAAGGATTCAGCATTGTGGAATGTGGTTTCCACTGGCCCAGTGGGCTTAAAGGATATCATCTCAGTCTTAAGAAGTGTAAAGTCAGCTTTTGAGAAGTTTTTCACTGTAGTCTTTTGTGTTGGGGGTGGAGGTGGGATATGTATATCCAGGGTGATTAGTTTGTGGTCAGATCTCACTAGTGAGGGGTATACTTCTGGTGTGGAGCACTTTGTCCCCATGTTTGTGATGATCAGGTCTAGTATATTGTCTCCCCTTGTGGGAGAGGTGACTAGCTGTTCCATTGCATTTGAATTTATGAATTCCAGGAACCTTTGGGCTAGGGTGTTAGGGCTAGAATAATGCACCCAGTCTATGTTAAGGTAGTTGATGTCTCCCAATATGATGGTGTTTGGTGAGACATTCATATCCTCCAATGTCTTCAGGAAGGTTGAATGGGGTTCCTGAGATTGGGAGGGTGGTCTGTAACATGCTACCAGTTGTATAGCAGTTTTGCCTACGGTTAGTTGCACCTGGATGGTCTCTGATGCTTCGTGTGTTGCCACTAACCTGGAGGTGTGGGTGTCCTTGATGAATATGGACACTCCCCCTCCCTTTTTAGTTTGCCCTGAGTTTTGGGGCCGAAAAGCATGATACGAGGTATAGCCTGGTAGTGCTGGGGTGCTCTCAGGAGCCTTGAACCAGGTTTCAGTTACTGCACAGACATCAATGTTCTCCATACTGAGGAGTGCTTCCAGAGCCTGCATCTTGAGATTTAGACTTCTGGCGTTGAGCAGCATTACCCTTATTTTTTTCCATTTTTGTTTTCTAAAGAGGTAGGTTTGTCTTTTGAGCCTTGCCTAAAAAAGGCCCTATGGTGGTGGCAAGAGCCTTAGCCAATATCTGGAAGCCCAGTGGTGACAGGTGCAAGCTGTCCTTTGCGGAGCAATGTGGCTTGTCCAGCATGTCATCCCAAGCAGACAGACATTGGATCCCCCTAGAATGACACCAGTAACTGAGCCAATTATTAAAGCTGATCATCTTGTCTTTGTATTGTGGCATCATTCTTGGTGAGGGCAAGATGCTGCTCAGGGTCATACCAGCCTGGGCTACATAACCAGAGAGCTCCTCTATGTCTCTTTTCATGTAGTCCAGGGAGGTACGTCTCAGGTCATTCACACCGGCATGGACAATGACGGAGTCATATTTGTATTTGATTTGGAGTGACCTGAGTGCGTGTGTTATGCGGTGGATCCTAGCTCCCGATAGGCATCTCACCATTACCCTCTCCTTTTTCAGTCTGGTAAGTGGAACGTCAGTGTGTCTGACTATAGAGTCACCTGTTACTAGTGTATCAGGCATGGTGTTTGGCCTTAAGGGCTGTGATTGTTTGACACACTGATTTATTGAAGAATGTGTTGCATGTGTTATGTTTTGAGGTGGTGGATTTTTGGGTGTCTGCTTTGGGAGCCTCTGTTGTTTTGGTAATTTTTTTGTTAGAGCCTCCGAGTATGTCTTTGTGTTATGTGTTTGGTTTGCAGTTGTGGTAGGTCTATGTGGGACTGGGTTTGGTGTGTGTGTGGTTACCTTCTCCTCCTGTCTGGTCTTGCCAGTCCTGAGTTGAGAGAGTTCAGCCTCCAATTTGGCTATATAGTTACATCTCTCACATGTATTTGTGTTTGTTGGGAGGAGGAGAGGGTTGTCTGTGTACATGAGACAATTGTAGCATTGTCTCAGGATTCCCAGATTAACCAGCTGAACCAGAGAGGATGCTAGTAATCTACCACTCGACATGCTAGAATATTATAAGGGAGTGCTGTGCCTTTAAGGGAAGTGGGTACTCACAGGGGTGGTAGGTGGATGTAGTGCTTACTTTAGTTTGAGAGTGCTTACTTAGAAGAGAGGTTTTGAGAACAAGTGCTAGGCTTATAATAAAGCAAGTAGACTGATTATTATAAGAGTAGAGCTTTCTTAAGGGAAAATTTGAAGAGCAGACTTGGCAGACCCAGAAAAAGTTTAACTTTGTTTAACTGGCGCTGTGCTATGCCCTGCCCACAATCGTGCAAAGCCGAGCAAATGCGGATTTTAAACAGAGAACTTCAAAAGAGCTAGAAATGGTCCAAAACAACCAATTACTACAAGCTCTTGTGCTGAGGTCACTCCTTCAGGGACAGATAGGCTGCTCAAGGCTCCCCACTCCCACTGGTGAGCAAAGAAACTTCCTTCTATCCAAGTAAGGCAACGGACAACACAGGAACTACACCACAGCCCAGAATACAGCAAAGCCTGTATACTGGTCTAAACTAGTCGAGGAGAGGCGGGAAAACAAGGATTTTTGTTTTTGAGATAAAAAGCACACAGAAATGCAGGAAACAGTAATAAATCAGTTACACAGGCTAGCACACTTTAGTGGGCAGCCTCAACAGTTAAATTTAACAAACAAACAAACAAACTTTTGACCAATTTTCGACCAAATGTAACTTTAAGTACAGATAATATATAATGCAACAAACAGCTAAAAAACAGTTTAAGCTTGTTCAAAGTAAGCACGAGAAGGTATTTTAGGTAAAAAACAGCAAAAAATACTTAAATCAGGAAAGTAGTCGCTTTTCTCAGTTCTCTGCTGCTAGGACCACTCTGCAGGACCACGAGGAGCTGTTTCTGATAGTATAGCCAGAAAAAAATGCTCAGAGGCAGATTTTAAACAGGGAACTTCAAAAGAGCTAGAAATGGTCCAAAACAACCAATTACTACAAGCTCTTGTGCTGAGGTCACTCCTTCAGGGACAGATAGGCTGCTCAAGGCTCCCCACTCCCACTGGTGAACAAAGAAACTTCCTTCTATCCAAGTAAGGCAATGGACAACACAGGAACTACACCACAGCCCAGAATATAGCAAAGCCTGTATACTGGCCTAAACTAGTCGAGGAGAGGCGGGAAAACAAGGATATTGTATTTGTTTTTTTTTGTTTTTGAGATAGAAAGCACACAGAAATGCAGGAAACAGTAATAAATCAGTTACACAGGCTAGCACACTTTAGTGGGCAGCCTCAACAGTTAAATTTAACAAACAAACAAACAAACAAACAAACAAACAAACTTTCGACCAATTTTCGACCAAATGTAACTTTAAGTGCAGATAATATATAATGCAACAAACAGCTAAAAAAACAGTTTAAGCTTGTTCAAAGTAAGCAGGAGAAGGTATTTTAGGTAAAAAACAGCAAAAAATACTTAAATCAGGAAAGTAGTCGCTTTTCTCAGTTCTCTGCTGCTAGGACCACTCTGCAGGACCATGAGGAGCTGTTTCTGAGTAGTATAGCCAGAAAAAAAACACTCAGAGGCGGATTTTAAACAGGGAACTTCAAAAGAGCTAGAAATGGTCCAAAACAACCAATTACTACAAGCTCTTGTACTGAGGTCACTCCTTCAGGGACAGATAGGCTGCTCAAGGCTCCCCACTCCCACTGGTGAGCAAAGAAACTTCCTTCTATCCAAGTAAGGCAACGGACAACACAGGAACTACACCACAGCCCAGAATACAGCAAAGCCTGTATACTGGTCTAAACTAGTCGAGGAGAGGCGGGAAAACAAGGATTTTTTTTGTTTTTGAGATAAAAAGCACACAGAAATGCAGGAAACAGTAATAAATCAGTTAAACAGGCTAGCACACTTTAGTGGGCAGCCTCAACAGTTAAATTTAACAAACAAACAAACAAACAAACTTTTGACCAATTTTTGACCAAATGTAACTTTAAGTACAGATAATATATAATGCAACAAACAGCTAAAAAACAGTTTAAGCTTGTTCAAAGTAAGCACGAGAAGGTATTTTAGGTAAAAAACAGCAAAAAATACTTAAATCAGGAAAATAGTCGCTTTTCTCAGTTCTCTGCTGCTAGGACCACTCTGCAGGACCACGAGGAGCTGTTTCTGATAGTATAGCCAGAAAAAAATGCTCAGAGGCAGATTTTAAACAGGGAACTTCAAAAGAGCTAGAAATGGTCCAAAACAACCAATTACTACAAGCTCTTGTGCTGAGGTCACTCCTTCAGGGACAGATAGGCTGCTCAAGGCTCCCCACTCCCACTGGTGAGCAAAGAAACTTCCTTCTATCCAAGTAAGGCAATGGACAACACAGGAACTACACCACAGCCCAGAATATAGCAAAGCCTGTATACTGGCCTAAACTAGTCGAGGAGAGGCGGGAAAACAAGGATATTTTTTTTGTTTTTTTTGTTTTTGAGATAGAAAGCACACAGAAATGCAGGAAACAGTAATAAATCAGTTACACAGGCTAGCACACTTTAGTGGGCAGCCTCAACAGTTAAATTTAACAAACAAACAAACAAACAAACTTTCGACCAATTTTCGACCAAATGTAACTTTAAGTGCAGATAATATATAATGCAACAAACAGCTAAAAAAACAGTTTAAGCTTGTTCAAAGTAAGCAGGAGAAGGTATTTTAGGTAAAAAACAGCAAAAATACTTAAATCAGGAAAGTAGTCACTTTTCTCAGTTCTCTGCTGCTAGGACCACTCTGCAGGACCATGAGGAGCTGTTTCTGAGTAGTATAGCCAGAAAAAAATGCTCAGAGGCGGATTTTAAACAGGGAACTTCAAAAGAGCTAGAAATGGTCCAAAACAACCAATTACTACAAGCTCTTGTACTGAGGTCACTCCTTCAGGGACAGATAGGCTGCTCAAGGCTCCCCACTCCCATTGGTGAGCAAAGAAACTTCCTTCTATCCAAGTAAGGCAATGGACAACACAGGAACTACACCACAGCCCAGAATACAGCAAAGCCTGTATACTGGTCTAAACTAGTCGAGGAGAGGCGGGAAAACAAGGATTTTTTTTTTTTTTTTTTTTTTTGAGATAGAAAGCACTCAGAAATGCAGGAAACAGTAATAAATCAGTTACATAGGCTAGCACACTTTAGTGGGCAGCCTCAACAGTTAAATTTAACAAACAAATAAACTTTCGACCAATTTTCGACCAAATGTAACTTTAAGTGCGCATAATATATAATGCAACAAACAGCTAAAAAACAGTTTAAGCTTGTTCAAAGTAAGCAAGAGAAGGTATTTTAGGTAAAAAAACAGCAAAAAATACTTAAATCAGGAAAGTAGTCATTTTTCTCAGTTCTCTGCTGCTAGGACCACTCTGCAGGTCTACGAGGAGCTATTTCTGAGTAGTATAGCCAGAAAAAAATGCTCAGAGGCGGATTTTAAACAGGGAACTTCAAAAGAGCTAGAAATGGTCCAAAACAACCAATTACTACAAGCTGTTGTGCTGAGGTCACTCCTTCAGGGACAGATAGGCTGCTCAAGGCTCCCCACTTCCACTGGTGAGCAAAGAAACTTCCTTCTATCCAAGTAAGGCATTGGACAACACAGGAACTAAACCACAGACCAGAATACAGCAAAGCCTGTACACTGGTCTAAACTAGTCGAGGAGAGGTGGGAAAACAAGGACATTTTTTTGTTTTTGAGATAGAAAGCACACAGAAATGCAGGAAACAGTAATAAATCAGTTACACAGGCTAGCACACTTTAGTGGGCAGCCTCAACAGTTAAATTTAACAAACAAACAAACTTTTGACCAATTTTCGACCAAATGTAACTTTAAGTGCAGATAATATATAATGCAACAAACAGCTAAAAAAACAGTTTAAGCTTGTTCAAAGTAAGCAAGAGAATGTATTTTAGGTAAAAAACAGTAAAAAATACTTAAATCAGGAAAGTAGTCGCTTTTCTCAGTTCTCTGCTGCTAGGACCACTCTGCAGGACCACGAGGAGCTGTTTCTGAATAGTATAGCATAAAAAAACACTCAGAGGCAGATTTTAAACAGGGAACTTCAAAAGAGCTAGAAATGGTCCAAAACAACCAATTACTACAAGCTCTTGTGCTGAGGTCACTCCTTCAGGGACAGATAGGCTGCTCAAGGCTCCCCACTCCCACTGGTGAGCAAAGAAACTTCCTTCTGTCCAAGTAAGGCAATGGACAACGCAGGAACTACACCACAGCCCAGAATACAGCAAAGCCTGTATGCTGGTCTAAACTAGTCGAGGAGAGGTGGAAAAACAAGGATTATTTATTTTTTTTGTTTGTTTTTGAGATAGAAAGCACACAGAAATGCAGGAAACAGTAATAAATCAGTTACACAGGCTAGCACACTTTAGTGGGCAGCCTCAACAGTTAAATTTAACAAACAAACAAACAAACAAACATACTTTCGACCAAATGTAACTTTAAGTGCAGATAATATATAATGCAACAAACAGCTTAAAAAACAGTATAAGCTTGTTCAAAGTAAGCAAGAGAAGGTATTTTAGGTAAAAAACAGCAAAAATACTTAAATCAGGAAAGTAGTCGCTTTTCTCAGTTCTCTGCTGCTAGGACCACTCTGCAGGACCACAAGGAGCTGTTTCTGAGTAGTATAGCCAGAAAAAAATGCTCAGAGGCGGATTTTAAACAGGGAACTTCAAAAGAGCTAGAAATGGTCCAAAACAACCAATTACTACAAGCTCTTGTGCTGAGGTCACTCCTTCAGGGACAGATAGGCTGCTCAAGGCTCCCCACTCCCACTGGTGAGCAAAGAAACTTCCTTCTATCCAAGTAAGGCAATGGACAACACAGGAACTACACCACAGCCCAGAATATAGCAAAGCCTGTATACTGGTCTAAACTAGTCGAGGAGAGGCGGGAAAACAAGGATATTGTATTTGTTTTTTTTTTGTTTTTGAGATAGAAAGCACACAGAAATGCAGGAAACAGTAATAAATCAGTTACACAGGCTAGCACACTTTAGTGGGCAGCCTCAACAGTTAAATTTAACAAACAAACAAACAAACAAACTTTCGGCCAATTTTCGACCAAATGTAACTTTAAGTGCAGATAATATATAATGCAACAAACAGCTAAAAAACAGTTTAAGCTTGTTCAAAGTAAGCAAGAGAGGGTATTTTAGGTAAAAACAGCAAAAATACTTAAATCAGGAAAGTAGTCATTTTTCTCAGTTCTCTGTTGCTAGGACCACTCTGCAGGACCACGAGGAGCTATTTCTGAGTAGTATAGCCAGAAAAAAATGCTCAGAGGCGGATTTTAAACAGGGAACTTCAAAAGAGCTAGAAATGGTCCAAAACAACCAATTACTACAAGCTGTTGTGCTGAGGTCACTCCTTCAGGGACAGATAGGCTGCTCAAGGCTCCCCACTCCCACTGGTGAGCAAAGAAACTTCCTTCTATCCAAGTAAGGCAATGGACAACACAGGAACTACACCACAGCCCAGAATACAGCAAAGCCTGTATACTGGTCTAAACTAGTCGAGGAGAGGTGGGAAAACAAGGACATTTTTTTTTTTTGTTTTTGAGATAGAAAGCACACAGAAATGCAGGAAACAGTAATAAATCAGTTACACAGGCTAGCACACTTTAGTGGGCAGCCTCAACAGTTAAATTTAACAAACAAACAAACTTTTGACCAATTTTCGACCAAATGTAACTTTAAGTGCAGATAATATATAATGCAACAAACAGCTAAAAAACAGTTTAAGCTTGTTCAAAGTAAGCAAGAGAATGTATTTTAGGTAAAAAACAGTAAAAAATACTTAAATCAGGAAAGTAGTCGCTTTTCTCAGTTCTCTGCTGCTAGGACCACTCTGCAAGACCACGAGGAGCTGTTTCTGAATAGTATAGCATAAAAAACACTCAGAGGCAGATTTTAAACAGGGAACTTCAAAAGAGCTAGAAATGGGCCAAACAACCAATTACTACAAGCTCTTGTGCTGAGGTCACTCCTTCAGGGACAGATAGGCTGCTCAAGGCTCCCCACTCCCACTGGTGAGCAAAGAAACTTCCTTCTGTCCAAGTAAGGCAATGGACAACGCAGGAACTACACCACAGCCCAGAATACAGCAAAGCCTGTATACTGGTCTAAACTAGTCGAGGAGAGGTGGGAAAACAAGGATTGTTTATTTTTTTTTGTTTGTTTTTGAGATAGAAAGCACACAGAAATGCAGGAAACAGTAATAAATCAGTTAAACAGGCTAGCACACTTTAGTGGGCAGCCTCAACAGTTAAATTTAACAAACAATCAAACTTTCGACCAATTTTTGACCAAATATAACTTTAAGTGCAGATAATATATAATGCAACAAACAGCTTAAAAAACAGTATAAGCTTGTTCAAAGTAAGCAAGAGAAGGTATTTTAGGTAAAAAACAGCAAAAAATACTTAAATCAGGAAAGTAGTCGCTTTTCTCAGTTCTCTGCTGCTAGGACCACTCTGCAGGACCACAAGGAGCTGTTTCTGAGTAGTATAGCCAGAAAAAATGCTCAGAGGCGGATTTTAAACAGGGAACTTCAAAAGAGCTAGAAATGGTCCAAAACAACCAATTACTACAAGCTCTTGTGCTGAGGTCACTCCTTCAGGGACAGATAGGCTGCTCAAGGCTCCCCACTCCCACTGGTGAGCAAAGAAACTTCCTTCTATCCAAGTAAGGCAATGGACAACACAGGAACTACACCACAGCCCAGAATATAGCAAAGCCTGTATACTGGTCTAAACTAGTCGAGGAGAGGCGGGAAAACAAGGATATTGTATTTGTTTTTTTTTGTTTTTGAGATAGAAAGCACACAGAAATGCAGGAAACAGTAATAAATCAGTTACACAGGCTAGCACACTTTAGTGGGCAGCCTCAACAGTTAAATTTAACAAACAAACAAACAAACTTTCAACCAATTTTCGACCAAATGTAACTTTAAGTGCAGATAATATATAATACAACAAACAGCTAAAAAACAGTTTATGCTTGTTCAAAGTAAGCTAGAAAAGGTATTTTAGGTAAAAAACAGCAAAAAATACTTAAATCAGGAAAGTAGTCGCTTTTCTCAGTTCTCTGCTGCTAGGACCACTCTGCAGGACCATGAGGAGCTGTTTCTGAGTAGTACAGCAATATATATATATATATCTATATAGGTATATACAGACATACATCTGTAGATAAAAACGGGAACATAACAAAACATATATGTCCAAATGCACCGTTAATGGGGTTGAAAGGCTCCAAACAACATATGTCTTGTACGAATAGGTACCCCCCACAATCAAACACATCTGCCCTGCAATGCACTACCAACTGTTGCAGATCCCATAACCAGGACCTGACACAACATGGGCACAAGATGTTAACAGTACTCCATCCCACCTGTATGATGTCAGGCTGGTATCAGTAACATATCATGTAGTAGAGTTTGGCTCCCATAGGGAATGTACAATGTGGAAGCAATCAACATCCCCAGGATACATATACATATACACAGACACATATATGCAGATACAGATATACATATAGATATTTATATACATATATATAGATATATATGTAACTACACATACAAACACAGATATATATATATATATATATATATATATATATATATATATATATATATATATAGGAAGATACATATGTAGAAGGTGCACACAATATGGAACAGCCACTATGCCTACAGTTACCACCTTACCAACTGGACACTGTATGAGCCACCCATACAAATGACAATCGTTGCCTGCAACATATACCCACAAAGAGATCAAAGGATATAGCACCACACACAGGTTTGCATACATGGGAAAGCTTTATTTTTGTATGATTACAGTTGTATATGCCATGTCATATAGCTGTTTAGACACTGACATCCATATAAACAGAGTAATGCAACTGTGAAACAGTTATACTAATAAAGTAGTCTGGAAAGGTTTACATATGTTGCTGTCCAGGCCAAGGCTTTCAAGTAGTACAATAGTAAAGACAGACTGGGCCACAGGACACCAAACAATCAACAGTAAGTAATGCAGATGTGTAGTCCAGCAGCCTCTATTTACACTCTGTACACAATCCCTAGGGGGTAAAGACCTCAGCTGACACAATGGGATGTATCCAGTTACATAACAAGGCATAACTGACACCATCACAATCACACTGACAAACAGAACAGTCTGTATGGCAGGAGGCAGTTGGCCTGCGTTTACCCAAGGTGGATTGTATGGTAATGTACATCCAGATACCTTAAGGCAGTTTACTCCTGATACCCCCACATGTTGTAACAGCCGAGGCTAGTTATGGTGCACCCCCCTGACTCAGTATTACAGGGCCATATACCACTGTTACAAACACTGGTCTCTGGAGTGCATAAGGGCACGCATGTATTGTGTAGGTGAAGCCCACAGTATGTGTAGGGGACACAACAGCAGTGGACTGATGGCAGGAATGGCAGCATGATATACTTACAACCCACTACAGAACAATCCCTGACAGCATGTCATATGTGCAAAGCCTGGTATGTAGGTGGAGGACAGAGGCTGGAACACAGGCCCATATGTGTAAAACTGTTGTCATACACTAAGCAAGTCACTGGTGTTACAGGATAGTCTGCAACATACCCTTAGTCAGGAATATGAAGTTAGAAACAGAAATGGATATAGCCATGTACTGATAGCACTCAACACACACACTGCCAGTAATATATCTGACAAAGGCATGTGTGGTGGACAGACAAAACATAATAGGCACACCTCTGGCCATCAAGAGGATAGTCCCACAGTTGAGAGCTATGCAGACAGACTGCACTCCAAGTTAAACTAGTATGTACACCAACCCTGTAATGCCGGTGCTATACAATGCATGCAACAACACTACTCACACTCTGTCTGTAGTTCTGGAACCTCCTACAAATATGTAGCTGGCCTGAGTGTGCAGGTTCTCCTGTAAGTGGTATTGCTACCTGCTGTCTGTAACACTGATGCCCACACACAGGAAGTATGTCCATCATACAGGAAAGGTAAAGGGATGACGCCCACATGATGTAGGGATTTATAGTAGTTGGTTGCCATGACAGTGGTAATTGGAAGTACTAGACAGCATGCTGCATGGAGGTAGCAAGTGGAGGACACTGACTGGTGCAGAACCCATCACCTGATCATGTACATCACCTACAAATTCCATGCTGCAATCTATGCAAAGCAGCTCATTCCATGTACTGGAGAGAGACTGAGAGTGAGAGAGTGAGAGAGAGAGAGAGAGAGTGTGCGTATAAGGCACAGAACAAAAAAAAAAAAAAACATCCAGAAGAGTCTGCATTCCCATAACAGGTATGTGAAGTATATATGTATGTAATTGACCTTAGTACTGGGTCCATAATAATGGGATAGATGATGTGGAATGGATTATATGTGCCTTCAGGTGTTGTTGTTATGATATTCAGCTGAGCAACTGCTAAGGACAATAGAGTCCGTCCCTGTGGGTAGTGGGCCATACCTGTCAACCGTGCAGAGCAGCACTGACTGATAAGATGTAAGCCATCATAGTGTGTGTCATGTAATGGGAAGTATATATATTACGTGGCCAATAGCTGGTAGTGGAAGTAATGCCATTATGATAGACACGCGGGATACTCAGGTTAATCTGAAATGTAGCATGTAGGAATGCCATAGGTCTGTAATAGGGTTACCTGCAATCTGGCCCTACATATACCCCCCTAATGTCAGGCTGTGTCCATATGTGACACCTGTCTGTGTTTTAGCAAGGCAGAACAGTGCAGCTGTGCAGGAAGGTGTTCTGAGATTGTGGACCTGATGTCTGAATGTACCCCACATATATATATATATATATATATATATATATATATATATATATATATAAAATATTACATACATATATATGGGTCTACTTCGGTTGATCGAAAGACCATTTGACCTAAACCCATTTGATCGAATGTTCATTTGATCAAAAACCAGTATTCACGGTATAAAACAGGGATTTGTCCCCTCCCCAATGTCATGTGACCCTGGAGTTGGTATATATAGTTAGGGGGGGTGTGGGGGGCACCCCCACCTATTTTCGTTTAAAATCTGTACTTTTTGTTTTATTTTCTTCTTTTAAAGGAAACTAGGTGGGGGGCTGAGCCCCCCATACCCCCTCATAACAATATATGTCAACTCCAGGGTTGCATGACATTGGGGTACTGAAGTAGACCTATATATATATATATATATATATATATATATATATCTACATATATGTCCACAAATATATAGATACCCATGTGTAGACATATATATGAGCACATATATACATCAGATATATCTACACATATATAGATATATACCTATATGCACGGGTCCACTTTGTAATTTCAAAGTACTGAAATCTCGAATTTCAGTATTTCTAAATCACAAAGCCAACTACTCACATTTCCAAAACCAGCAGAAGCGCAAGATTTAAAATACCGAAGCATGGATATTTTGAATTTCTGCTTCCGGTGGTACAGAATGTGGATTTTTGGATTTAATTTTGGTAAGTGTGTGTGTGTGTGTGTGTGTGTGTGTGTGTGTGTGTGTGTGTGTGTGTGTGTGTGCGTGTGTGTGTAAGTATGCTGGTTAGGGGTTTAGTGTGTGTAAGTATGTGTTGTGACTGCTATGTGTTTGTTTGAGGGACTGTAAGATGTGTGTCTGAGTTTCATTTGTGTTTCTTTTTGTGCGATCTCAAAGTAGAATATATAAGTAGGGGGGTGTGGGTGTGGTTTAAATGTATTTGTTTGATTGTGGGGGAGGTTTGTGTATGTTTATGTGTGTGCTGTATGTGTAGCATACTTACGGGATTTTGAATTTCGCGGTTGTGTGTTTTCGAATTTGATTCGAGATTTCAGTATTTGAAAATTACAAAGTGGACCCATATGCACATGTCTACATATATACAAGCACACACACAAACATATATGTATGTATGTAAATACATGTCTCTTATATTACTACCTGTGAGGTGTGGTGCACAGTACATGGCAGGATGCAGAACAGGTGCACAGCAATACCGTGTTCATGGGTACAGTGGTATCCAGGGGAAGGGGCTTCACCTAGTGACATAGCACATGCATCACACACATATACTGCTGCTAGCATGGATTGACTATAGCTGCACTGCATGCTGTTGGGTACCATATGTTATACATGTTGACAGAGGAGTAATAGGAGGACTGTGTGTACTATCATTGTGCAACCTCACCTGTATGTGTGTGTGTGTGTGTGTGTGTGTGTGTGTGTGTGTGTGTGTGTGTGTGTGTATGTGCATCCTGGTGGGTAGTTAGTTTGTCTCTAGGGTCACTCTGGTGAAGTGGAGGGAGGTTGATGCATGTAGGATGGTTGTGTGCATGTGTGTGTGTTTGTGTGACTAGCCATATATGCACATGTCCCCTCTGGGATCATGCAGTGCATGTACATGGACAGCCACATTACACACCAGGAATACTTGTCATGTGTGTAATCACAGGACAGCTGATAGTATAATATGGTCTGTAGCATGCAACAGACATTGAGAGGGAAGGTAGACACCAAGTACACCCTTAATATCACATTCAGCAGAGAGGTCACCTACAACCCACATATGCAGCACTACAGATGCATTGGGGAAGTACTAGTCAACACCAGGGAGTGTATCCAAATATTACAGTTGTCACATGATAGGCTGATTGAGAAGCATATCTGGCATGTACTGAGCATTACATACACATGACACACCAGTGCATGATATTATGGATAGAACATAGTAGCCCACACATATAGGGGCCATGCTCATGATGTCCGTACATGCACAGGGTGAACACTGAATGACAGCAGTGAGGCCATCTAAAAACCACTACACACAGGTCAGGCAGGTAATGTAGTAACAGGTCTTGTGTTGTGTCTGCTTGTCTAGGCATTTAGAGGATTGATATGTTAATGAGTGGTATCAATGTGTGTATGTTAACACGTGTGATGCAGGATGGGATACACATGGACATATTTGTGGGACTGCCTGTAAAGTCATGGACAGGTAGGTATTACAGGTGTGTGTGTGTGTGTGTGTGTGTGTGTGTGTGTGTGTGTGTGTGTGTGTGTGTGTGTGTGTGTGTGTGTACTGTTAGGCAATGCTGTACAGTTTTTAAAGTGCATTTATTGTTTTTCCCCACAGGTGGAGAGGTGGGTCAGGGTCCCTCCTGCAGGCAATCTGATGTTGGTGTCCATACAGACACCGAAGATGATGATAGTACTGTTGAGGCACAGGTGGGGTTGTCAGGGGCTGACACTGTGCCATTATTTGACATCCCTCTTTTAGCCACCCTAACCCCACACACAGTTTTAGTACCTATACATACCCCATCACCAGTGGCCATAACAGAGGGACAGCTGGCATTTGGTGGCAGTGTACAGGAAAGTGTGGTAACCATGCCTACTGTGTCTGGTTGCGGCAGGTGTAGCCGGATGTCTGGCAGGGCACCACATAGACAGATGTCCCAGGGTGCTCATTGTAAGGCCGCTAGACATCATGCCCCTGGCTGAGGTGACATAGCTGGTACCAGCAGGTGCATGTTTCAGGCTGTCATGGTGGTGCAGGCACGTATGGAATGGTACACCAGACAGGGCTTGAGGCTGAAGAGGGCTGCTCTCACATCTGTAAGCGACAACATCTGTGAACTTTCTGGTGCCATCCATGCTTATACTGAGCTCATGGATAGATGGCATGGTGAAATGATGGCCCTTATCGGCCATGGTGTGTCCGTGCTTGAACGTGTGGTGGGGGTGTGGTGACGGCCGCCTGGATGTAGGCCAGCAGCACCAACAGGTGGCAGTCAATGTGGATGTGCTAGGACACCAAGGTGCTCCCGTAATGGCAGTACCAGCCCCAACAGTGCAGGGGGTGCTGTCCACACCACAGGAGGCCACATGCATGTGGTCCTGACCAGTCCCAGGAGGGATCTGGTACCAGAGAACATTTTTCATCAGCAGGTGAGTGTAGCACATTGAGGCCTGTACCTGGACATGCCCATGGAACCCCTGGCAGGCACAGTCCATGTGTCTGTGGCTGGAGGCAGTGAACTGCATACCCTGCCAGGTATGGTCTGCAGCTGTCCATAAACACCTGTGTAGGGCAGCCACATGGCAGAACTGTGTGCATGCATACCCACACACTATACAAACACACCTTGGGCAACTCCATACCTTCACACACTACACCACAGCACCACACCCAGCTCACTGTAGTACACCCCTCACCCACATATATGGTGTCAAATGTATGGCCCACCCTCGGCCTCTGGAAAGCCAACATCACACCCTGTGCATAGGATGATACCTGTGTCACATCCCTGTCATCCATACTATCAATGCAGGGAGAGGCTAATATGGTTCTGATGCACATGGTGACTGTACTACAGTGTACCACAGAACTGCAGTGTAACATGTTGTAAGGAGTGAAGTGTAATGCATATACGTCAGGTAGTGCAGCCATCCAGCAATGATGCATTATAGCTGTTAGTAACACTGGTTGATTGTGGCCCCTATAATGTTATCCATTTGTGTTGTAGGTGTACATGTGTCAGCACGAGGATGGTCTGCAGTTATAGTCCACAGTGGGGTATGGCACTGTGGTGACACCATGACTGTGACATATCTGAGGTACAGTTGAACACATGTCACAGGTTGCTAAAATGGTTATTGCCTGTGCCTCATGGACAGGTGACCCACTGGGGCATGTATACCCTGCAACCTGATGTAGACCCATCCACATACATGCACACTGTTACATGGCAACACTGGGACTAGACCCCTACCTAGCTATGTAGTTATACCGAAGTGTGTGGCTTACATTGCACACACCACACAGTGTTTTGGGTGAGGTGTGTCTCAGGTTACGTGTTACATGCAGAACATCCCCAGACATGTACAGTATGCTGATGGGGGATGTAATGAGTGTATATGGACAATACGTAGTGTGACATACCTTCATATTCACATTAACAGACACATAACAGGCAGACACACATCTTAGAGACCAGGGCCTATCGCTACTAACTAACTTGACCATGTGTCCAATGTATTACGGGTAGGCTGCACAAAACACATGCATAACTGGCCTGGATTGTGGTATCAGTTACCTGTATGGTTGATGGTGACAGTGGTAACCATAACATGGTACATGGGACATATACCGGGTGTACCTTGGTGTAATGACAGTGTACACAGTACCCACATCCCCCAGTGGATATTGTACTCCCTGAAACCCATGATGACACTCTGGCATACCCACCATCACACATTGGCCACAACTGTGATACAATCTATAGTATACCCCAACAATGGTACTACAGGGATATGCATCTCATGCACATGCCACATGCATAGTAGGGTGTTGCATTGCCATGCCTCACCTATGGGCAGCAACAACACTATCTGTACTACTGTGTGGCAATGGGTATTGTAATAGGAGTATGTGGCTTCGGAATGCTGTATCCTACAGATATATAGACATGCACACATATACACACATGCCAGAACTCATTGGGTATCCTATGCCTACCAACCCATTTGTACAACACTGTTGTGCTGGTACGGCAAGGCTCATGTAGCTGATATGGGGAGAAGCTTAACAGGGTACGTGTAATGTCCCATACAGCAGTAGCCGCAACTGACTATGGCAATGGGTGTTGCGTTGGTTGTGAAGGTCCTCATGGAATTTTCAAGTACAGGTGTGCTAACACACAGACACTGCTATATTCAGTCATGCACATGTACACGTGTCAGTACAGGGTGCATCGCTGCAGGTGGTCATAGCTGTGTACCTAGCTATTGTCCAAGGAGAGATTGGTTGTGTAGGGGTTGTGTGTACAGTGGTATCCTGCCACCTGCCAGGTTGCAGCAGGTGATCTATCAACAGACACTACTGTGGTGGCCCTCAGGATGAGAATGACATGCATCAGCCAATCCTCCAGGTGCCTCCTGCACATGGCCACTGAGGTGATCATGTTGACATGTATGCAACATGCATTACAACACATGGTTAGTGTCTGTGATGGAGACCTGTACCCAAGCATGTTCTGTTGACTGTGGTAGTGTAGTGGAGATACCCGTGGCATGTGGTGCGTACAGGGTGACATCTCCTATATGTGCCAGTTCTTACACAGCTGGGCAGACATGTCAGTGTCAATCAAGCTTAGGTTGCCTGTACATATCCCAGCTGGATACCTGCCATCTGCACATCTGTACAGGAACTGACAGTCATCAGCTTGGCAAGTATCTATGCAGTAGGATGAGTGTGTTGACAGTTTGACAACAATATGTATGCCATAACTACATGTCAGAAGCCCTCAGTACTATGTGCTATGCAGACGGTAGTCTACAGTTGCAGTCCACATGTCGGATCATTACCCAGTAAGGGGTATATACTGTGACACAGCTCACACACCAGGGATACAACAGGGAGGCCTCAGACTCCAGCTATGCCTGCAGGTGTGCCTGTTGTCAGTACTACATTTAGCACTCTGTTCTTGTCTAGGTAAACACTGTCAACAGTAGTACTGCCATGATACACTACATGCCAGTGTGACAACACATACCCTGGGCTACTACCCCTGTACATAACACATTCACATGGATAACAGTGCTGTACAGGTCTTATATACTTGTGTGTCCCACACATGACACTCACACCCCATACTACTGTAGTGACAGCACATAGGCGCATGTATTGTACATAGCATTACATACACTTATTACAGATGTCATTACCCTGCTATGCTATCAGACTGGGTGGTGTGAACTGGTTACCAGGGCTAAGCCATGCTTAGCAAGTATCTACATTGCTGCAATATAACAGCTGAGCTGATTTGCACACTGGTAAGCGAAGCCTACACTGTGTAAGCGCCCATATGTTTACCCATAGATTAGCACCACTTAGCTTCACACAAACCCATGCAAACATGCTTAAAGCTGCTCAAAACTGCCTTAACCACTCTGTATCTGACAGCTCTTGTTCTGCCCAGCAACAAAATGAACAGCTCTTGCAGGTATTGAACCCAGGACCATGTACACTAAAGTCACAACACTTAACTACTACGCCATGACCACTGTGAAGGCAGCTGTTGTTTTGCCAATATAGCTGTCAATACACATATTGAGTAGTATTGAACAATTGTCTTTACTTCCACAATTGTGTGGTATTTGTTATTAATATGACTGTTGCATCACATATATTGTTTTATCATAATGTACACATAGCAGATAGATACGTTGAGATGCATCTGGGAGGGTATACACAACCGTGAGGTTTACATGTGATAGGAATATGGATATATATATATATATATATATATATATATGTATATATATATATATATATATATATATATATATATATATATATATATCTGGGAGGGTATGCACAACCGTGAGGTTTACATGTGACAGGAATATGGATATATATATATATATATATATATATATATATATATATATATATATATATATATATATATATATATGCAATAGGTCGATATATGTCTACATGTACATACACATGTATACTCATACATATGTCTGTATACACATCGGTATAGTGCAACATATATATGGCCATGTCTACATATCTTCATACACACACACACACACACACACACACACACATATATATATATATATATATATATATATATATATATATATATATATATATCTGTATATACAGCTATATATGTATGCACATCCTATGTGTACAGATATGCCTATTTATGTGGGTACATATGTAGTTATCTATGACTATATGTTCATACATATCTATTCTGATATATCTATTACTGTCAATATATATGTAGATATCCATACGTATATGTGCATGTGTATCTATCTGTATATGTGTAAACATATATTGCTCTGTATATGTATATATCTGAGTGTGTATATGTATATATATGTGCATATACATATCCATCTATGTATGTCGATATGTATATGTGTATATATCTATATAGATATATGGATAATTATATATACATATATGGTCACCATATGTCCTGAACATGGAGTGCAGCCCTACCTCAGCCCCAATAGTCCCAACCTTTTAGTGCAAGGGGATGTCATGTATGTACTGCAGGTATAGTTTTAGACTATTGCTATTGTAATAGGGATTGTCTTCACAGACATGGGATGTGTGGGCGATCACATCTGCTTTTAACATGTGCACCATTGGCTACTGACAGACATCCTAAGAACATCATAGTAAAGTACCACTGATAGCACAGTAATGCTCCTGTGGATTACAGTAGAGTTATGGCCAATATATGTGGACAGTCTGACAGACTCTGGTCAGTCCAGAGGTATACACAGAGCCCCTTAGTGCAAGACATATGGACCAAGCCTGACAATGTGGATGTTAACAGCCATGTAGATGGGTATATCACATAAATACTGGTATACATTTGCCCCATAGGTTATGCATTCACACACTCCTGTCTGTCCTGACACATAATAACCGCTAGTACAGAGGTGCCATGTTCACATACTACCCACTAGTTAGTGACATACACCTGTACAGCATCCCACTGCTTTGTCTGACATACATGACTGTTATGGTGGCCTGGTCGCAGTACATCTGGCAAGTATCAGGGCATGACATCTCACTGGGTAAGTACACTAAGCTGTTAGGCATGTAACAAAGCACTGTGCAGGCTACAGGCAGACTGCCTCAACAGTGGCCTACATTTGCTATGGGGGAATACACATGTACCTGCATATATAGCAGGCTCTACAGGCATGTCACAGCACAGGGTAACAGACACCTGTGTAAAAGTGCATAACCACAACCAATATGAACACAGTCACAGCCACATATGGTAAGCTAGCATAATATTGCAGTATATGGACTATCTGATCAACACCATCCTCATATGTTCCACTCACACACTAACCCTACATATACTGGGCCACTACACAGTGTGATCCGATGCCTGTCTGTGGTGATAGGACATGTGTGTGTTTGGCCCTACAAACATGTAAGTCGATAGGATAACATACAGTGGAGCAGCATGTAACATCAGATAGAACAGGACTAAGAACAATGACATCTATCACACTCTGTACACATGCCAAGGTACATATTCACAATACACACACTGTCGACAATCACCACAAGTACACAGACCTCAGTACTGTACACACAACCACAGAATGCCCAGGTTATGTCCTCAAATATAACTCCTACTATACATAACATGTGTAGCAGTCTGATATCTCACTGGCTTGTTATCAGATATGATGTCAATAAATATGGTGTACAGAATATATGCACCTCTTATTGCATGACATATGTACAAAGGTTGACAAAGTTGTGGCTGGAGGCTCAAACACAGGGCCAATATTGACATGTTGCTGTGATAACCGCATACATTTACTGTTTTAACAGGGTTTGTTGCAACATATGTCCTTTGAGGGATATGAAGTCAGTAACTCTCACAGCTGTCACCATCTACTGACTGCAATCCTCACACTACCTTCTGCAGTTCACAGATAGATGCTCTGTGGGTAACACAAGAAACAAAGGGCACCAAACAATGCCCAGTCTGCAGATGCCCCTACAGATGGGGGTTTCCTAATAAACATAGCACTGACATGGCATGTATTAAAACATATAGGACAGCCATATCCACAGACACCCTGTTAAACCTACATTACTCCAAATGCAGTATAGCAGCACTTACAGTCTGTAGTCAAGTCAGGCACATCCCCCTCCTGTGTGCTGGCCTGTTTCCACAGTGTATGTTGTTAGAGGTAAATCCTCGATCCATCTGTGATGCCGTTTGCCAAACAACAGATCTAGTTCCTGCTCACAGTGAATGAAAAGGTCCAACAACAACATGATGTTCCTAGATATTGGAGTGTGTTTCCATGCAACTGGCTATGGGAATGTTACCACAACTGTTTTACATGCAATCATCTAGAGGAGGGCTGCGATTCATGCAGAAGTCATCAGCTGATCATGAATATCACTTACAATACATATACTGCTGCCTAAGCAAAGCAGATGTAAGTCTCCACATCCCCCAGAGAGGGAGTGAGAGAGGCAGACAGAGGCAAAGATAAGTCAGGGAGGGGTGGGAGAGAAAAACTTAAGCATGTTTCTGTCACACACCTACCAGTACAGGGTATCAAACCCCTGACTATGTATTGAGATCACATATCTATGCATTTATTGGATGCACCACATAGGTTGCATGTTGAGGAGCCCTCCAAACGTATATGTGATGGTGAGTGACATCTGCAACAGTGATATGGTAGCTATATGTTAGGTGTAGTACACGTGCCTGTTTGCATGTACAGGTGTCAGCGTCAACACAGCCACACCGTCTCAGGGACCCAGACACATTGACACACTTGGCAGGGTCAGGAATACAACTCCTCACTAGTTAGATTGCCACAATAAAGTACTATGCAAGTATCACATGCACTGCAGGGGTTATACAGAGGTTATATGGGCAAAGGGTATGTGGAGGTGTCTGACATCAAACAACATGCTTCAGTATGCCAATGGGGGTTGTAGTGAGTGAGTGAGAATGTGGTCACACGCATCATACAACACACACACACACACACACACACACAGACACGGGTGCCAGTACTGATATGCATGGGTGCGTTGCTTCAGGTCACATGACAATGGTCTGCAGTTTGGCTCAGGAGTGTAGTGTCTGGATTTGCCCACACAGGTGGGTATTGTATTCTATCCAGTTACCTGGGTAACTATTGTGTGTGGCCATTGCTGTGCATTGCTTGCCATGTATGTGTTCCTTAGTCCATGACATGGACGGTGTCTGGGATGTGCACACATCCCACATGCATGTACAGTGACATGTAGAATGTACCTGGGGTGTCTGGCCCATGTTGTGTACACAGATTGTTATCATCAGATGTGCCAGTCCTGGCCTCAAGTGGTGGGACCTGTTAATGGACAGCAGGTTGACCGTGCACCTTCATTGATAGCATGATACAGGTATTCCCTGGTGTCAGCGGCATCTGTCTATACATGGCATGTGCTTCAGGCATGGTATGTCCTTTGTGGGTCACATTTGATGGCACCACAAGTGTTGCATGTGTCCAGTGGAGAACATAGGGAAGGTGCACTGTCTGCATGTACATGCCTATTGGACTGATGGACAGGGTGCCATGCCCTCTGTAACCCACTGCAATCACACCATGGTTACTATCAGTGGGCTATATGCAGGGTACTGCCAACATAGCGGTTGTTGCCTAGGCAAGTGTGTGTGTGTGTGTATGAGACATGGGTTGAGAGTGTTCTCTTTGTTCAACTGGCCTTGATGTCACATGTAGGGATATGGATTTGCACCCCAGCCTCTCAGCTATTTCACATCTGTTATCCCTGTATGGTGGACATTGTGACATATACTAGGGCCACCATATAAGAAATTTGCAAAACCCACGCCATAATGAGTCCAGTTGTTACACACTCACAGCAACCTCCACACAGGATATGAATGACAAACACAGACACACACACACACACACACACACACACACACACACACACACACACACACACACACACACACACACACACACACACACACACACACACACACACACACACACCTGCCATGTCTCGGATTAGAACTCCTACCTAACTAGTTTATTACACTACAGCACTACGCAGTTATAGGATGTGCCATTGAGATTACTGGAGTAGTCCTTCCACAAAGGTGTATTTCACAGTGAATGACATCAGCAGGATTGCCAAAGTAGGGCATTTGAATTGTAGTGAGTGTGACTAGCCTAAAAAGCATTTCTCTTTACACAGACATAGAAACACACACACCACCATGTGTGGGAATAGAACACCTACCAGAGTTGTATGTCACACTACAACATTATGCTGTTATAGGACACACTACAGGGATTACTGGAGTACTCTTTCCCCAAAGGTGTATTTCACAGTGAATGACATCAGCAGGATTGCCAAAGTAGGGCATTTGAATTGTATTGAGTGTGACTAGCCTAAAAGCATTGCTCCCTACACAGACATAGAAACACACACACAAACATCCACACCTGCCATATGTGGGAATAAAATACCTACCAGAGTTCTATATCACACTACAGCATTACGCTATTATAGGACTTGCCACGGGGATTACTGGAATGCTCCTTCCCCAAAGGTGTATTTCACAGTGAATGATATCAGCAGGCTTGCCAAAGTAGGGCATTTGAATTGTAGTGAGCGTGAGTAGCCTAAAAAGGCATTGCTCTCTACACAGACAGACAGACACACACACACACACACACACACACACACACACACACACACACACACACACACACACACACACACACACACACACACACACAGAGTTGCCATGTCTGGGATTAGAACTCCTACCTAACTAGTCTATCACACTACAGCAGTATGCAGTGATGGGACATGCCACAGAGATTACTGGGATACACCTTTCCCAAAGGTGTATTTCATAGTGAATGACACCATCAGCCTTTCCAAAGTAGGGAATTTGAATTGTAGTGAGTGTGACTAGCATACAAAGCATTGCTCTCTACACAGACAGAGACACATGCACACACACACACACACACACACACACACACACACACACACACACACACACACACACACACACACACACACACACACACAGTTTCCATGTCTGGGATTACAACTCCTACCTAACTACTTTATCACACTACAGCAGTACACAGTTATAGGACTGGGCCAGAGAGATTACTGGGCTACACCTTTCCCAAAGGTGTATATCAAAGTGGATGACCTCAGCAAGCTTGCCATAGTAGGGCTATGGGGAGGGCAGTGTGTGTGTGAATGAGCCATAACCCATTCATCTAGAGGTTGACACACCACACGAGGGCACACACAGGGTTATATTCCACAGGTACATGTATACAGCTGCTAGATGACTACTTCCTTGTACAGTTGTGTTGCACAGCTAGCACTTGCACCACATAGTCTGTAATGCTGATGAATAATGGTGGCTAATGTCTACAGTGAGTGACATTTACACCTCATGTGGTTGTAGCCACTTGGCTGTGTACTGGGTCGGACAGGCCTCATAATGGATGGCTCCTTGTCACAGTCACTCTCTTCCACACATCTATGTATGTCTACATTTGGCTTATTATAGCATGTTGTCCTTGGATATATGTCTGTATTCCTATCCATTGTGTGTGCAAAGCATGACTGGTGCATACTAAGGAGTGTATGCACTATTATCTGCAACTGCCGGATATGTCTGGTCCACTGTTGTTTGCAGACATGGGCTTCATTTGTTTAAGTGTGTGAGCATGCCCAGTATGACATTTCAGTATGTTGTTGTCTGACATTGCCTTCATTTCTTCAAGTGTGTGAGCATGCCCAGTATGCCCTTCTGTATTGAATGTGTGGCTCGATTCCAGGTAGTTTGTACTCCAGTGCAGACCTTTGTGTTGTACACCTACAGGTAGCAAACTATTTCTGCAGGGTATCTGTCAATCATTTGACAATATGGGAACAAACTGTGCAGGGGATAGTGTGTACTGTAGGTGATTGTGCCTGTGCTGCTTCAGCTACATGGGAATGCTGTTAGCAGAGATATTCAGACATGTGTACTGTTATACACTGTGATGTTTTCTGTCCTCATTCACTGTCAGGTGGACATTCTTGCTGACAGCGATGTCTTGGGGACAAGGGTGACTGCAGCTTGTCCGGTATTGTGGGCAGATACCTACATATTCATGGTACGTTATGCCATTCTGGAGGGTAGCTGCAGACACTTGCTGCTGGGTCTGTGTATCTGGTTTAGCACCTTGGTACAGTGCTGGCAGAGGATCCCATACTTGTACATCCATCGACATGACAGTATGGCCTTATCTTGCAGTGGCAATACCTTACAGCTGTACAGATTTGCACAGATTACCCAGAGGCAGGGGCCATGAGTCAGGACATTACCTCTACTGTGGTGTATGGGCAAGTATGTAGCCACCTATTTATGTGTTTGCAGCCAGGGATAGTGTGTGCACACACAGCTTTGTGTCGGACCTTGCACATTCCATGCTGCCCATCCTCCCACCCCCCCTCTGTTAATATATTCTCTTACATACATTATGCATACATTCTCTGATACTTTCCCTAACATTATCACCCCATCACAGCTGTGTATTGGTGTTGGTCCACAGTTCATGCAGTGGGACATGGTGGACATGTTACTGTGGTTTGTCCACATGGCCTTGCATATGGCTTATGTGGAGTGTATTATGTTGTTATTTGGGTGTCCATGACATAACATACATTAGCAGTACATGTGAGACAGGCCTTTGGCAAAGGCCTGTGGGCCAATTAGGTGTTGATCCAGGCCAGATGTGGCAGGCTGTTGCATTATGTCAGTCCTACAGTCTCAGACCACCATACAGTATATTCCCCTGGGGTGACAGGGTAGGCGTGCTAGGTGTTCATGCCAATACCTTCTATCAGTCTTGATCAGGTGGTGTAGATGCTGGCAGGGTACTACCTATGGCTAGGGACACACCTGCATGGGACATCTGCTTGTGCATGCTGCATTCTTTTGCTATTGCCATATACAGGTGGGGTCATATTGTAACCATTCCCCACAACAGGGATACGACCAGAGGGGTACCTGTGTGTGGGTGCATGTGTGCTATGGACAACACTTGCATCTGACACACAGATATGCATGGGGCATTCCAGTTATGTTGGCATGTGCAGTTATATCAGCTGTTTCCCAATATATCAGTCCTACCTCCTATGTGATCTGCACGTGTTCGGGCAGACAACACTGGTATCTCCTACTACAGGACCAGATAATGTGATGCATACCTATATGTACAATTCCTAGGGTGTCTCCATTTCACAGTGACACAATATATACTGTATGTCTGGGGTACTTTCCCCTGTGTACTGCTTGTATATCTAGCCCAACAGCCATGTTGTCAGTCAGTCTTTCAGACAGTGACACATATTACCACCATACATTTACAATGGCTTACTGCTAGCAAGTGTTATACTGGTGGGAATTGTCTTTGGCACTGCAGTTGTGTGGACTTGTCCCTGTCATCAGCAGTAGTGGGCAATGGCCACCAGGTCTTACCTCAACATGCATACATACTGACCACTCTCACACAATATGAAACACACATCAACCTAACACACACATACCTGCATATTGTGCAAATGCTGCAACCTATCCTGCTACCTTGGCCACCTCTGGGCATCTGTGCTCCACTGGTATTATACCTACACATACATGTTACTCCATTTCTACATAGGGCTGAGGGGGGGCACACCTGACTGTTACAACGTATGTACATTGGGTTGGGGGGCACACCACACTATTACTACATTTCTAAATAGGTTTGGGGGCACACCTGACTGTTACTACATTTCTAAGTTGGGTTAGGGGGAGCACACCTGACTGTTTCTACATTCCTACACAGAATTGGGTGAGAGGGGCACACCTGACTGTTACTACATTTCTATGCAGGATTTGGGGAGGGGGCACACCTGCCTGTTTCTACATTTCTACACAGTGGTTGGGAGGGGGTACACCAGACTGTTACTACATTTCTACGCTGGATTGGGGGAAGGGGCAGACCTGACTGTTTCTACATGTCTACATAGGAGTGGGGGCACACCTGACTGTGACTACATTTCTACATAGGATTGTGGGGACACACACCTGACTGTTTCTACATTACTACACAGGATTGAGGGGGCACACCTGACTATTTCTACATTTCTTCAGAGGATTGGGTGGGCACACCTGACTGTTTCTACATTTCTACACAGGATTGGGGGCACACCTGACTGTTACTACATTTCTACACAGTGGTTGGGAGTGGGCACACCTGACTGTTACTACATTTCTGCACAGGATTGGGGGGAGGGGCACACCTGACTGTTTCTACATTTCTACATAGGATGGGGGGGCACACCTGACACTTGTACACATTTTCTATGACTATACTGGTATGTCTGGTACTCCATTTCATTCTGTATTCTAACCTATCATTCTGACTAGAGGCATATCAGTGTAGACAGTTCTTAGCTTTGATTAACCTACATAATAGTTTCTGAATTCCTACCCTTCAGAGCTAACATCCCACTGTCTGACCTGCTGTAGTCTGTCTGTGTAGTCCTGGGGGGGGGGTTACCCATAGGCATTATTCAGAGGCCATAGCACAGCCTTTTTTTGTGTTTATCTACCCCCGTCCTGCTGGCTGAGACTGTTGTTGGGTATGTGAACCTCCCTGACTGGCATGTGTGAGTCATATGGACACACATGTGGCCCAGCGCATTTCCCACAGTGGGTTTTGTTGCCCTGTGTAGTACTGGCTACTATGGTGACACCAGTATTTCTTACAGATCTCATGGTGCCACTACAGGTGTCTACTATTTACTGGCATACCATTCAGCCATCCAATTCTCTTGCATGCTCACATCCATACCATAGGAGCAGGTAACAACACATTCTACTGCAATCAGCAATTGGTAGGTTGAGTGACTTACCTTGTAAGTGTGCCAGTACTGAGGATGGTGCTGGAGGGATGCCCATGTCAGATGCACATAGTACACACCCTATACATGGTTGAGCACAGGTAGTGTCATGTTTAGAATCCCTTTTACTGTATGTGCGAGTCAGAGAGAGGTGTCATTCCCTGGGTCCCTACTGTGTCAGTGTATGTGCTATGCGTTGCCTCTTTGCCAAGGCCAGGGCATACTGGGCACACCTCCATCTGCCTACTGGGGCAGGCTCAGGTTGTTCCTCCTCCAAGTCACTCTGTGCAGGCCTTGGCACTGGTGGGGGGCTGTGCGGCCCTGCCCCGTGCTGTTCCTGCTGCAGCTGTTTCTGCAGGATTATATTGTGTAGCATGGCACATACAATGACAATTTGAGTACATGTAGCTGGTGAGTACTGCAAGGCTCCACTGGATGTGTCCAAGCACCAGAACAGTGACTTCAGCATCCCAAACACATGCTCTATAATAAGTCTGGTCTGTGTGTGTGCCTTATTATGGCATTCTTGTTTGGGTGAGTGTTCATTTCTGATGGGTGTCATCAGCCATGGCTCCAGTGTGTAATCAGCATTCCCCACTAGGTGACCATAAGGTATGTCCCCATTGGCAAATCTCTGGTACAGCTGTGTCAAATGCCAGATGTGGGAATTCTGATAGCTTCCAGGGCAGCCAGCACACACATTCATTATAATGCCCTGGGTATTGCACATGACCTGGCAGTCGATGGAGGGGAAGCCCTTGCAGTTGATGTAGACCCTACCCCAATCACCAGGTGCTGCTTTGATGCGTATGTGCATGCAGTCTATAGCACCCACTACCTCAGGGTATTCTGCTTTTTGGCGGAAGAGATGCATATTGCTGGATAACACCTCACGGGTGTTGAGGAAATATACATGCTCACCGGCATGTGCTGACATGGCATCCAGGAACTGGTGGAATACTATGGATGCTGATGCCTGTGAGATACCCATGATATCCCCAGTTGGGCTTTGGGAGGTACCTATGGCTAGTATTCCTAGGCCTACTCATACCTTGGTATCCACTGGGATGGTTTCCCTCTGTTAATTCGGTGTGTCATGCGTGGCAGGCACAACTCAACAATTTGCTGTAGGAGGTCCCTGTCCACCCTATAGCGCTCCACTATCTCCAGCTCATGTAGCCCCTGGTAGGTTACCCTGGGTCTGTACACTCTTCTCCATCTCCTCACTGTGGGGTGGTTGACAGCATTCCCAGGCTCACTACCCTCAGCCTCTCCCACCTGTTGTTTTATGATAGCTGCTGCAGCCCCTATAATTTTGTTGTTGTGTTTATTAAAAGTTCCATGCTTGTATACACTGGTGGTGTGGAGTATGAGAAATACCAGAGGGAAAGGTGTTTGCATAGTTTATATTACTGTTCTGGGCTGGGCTGATCTGCTGCCTGTGTAATTGGCTGATTCTGATACATTTCACCTGCCAGCTATGCTAGTTCTCCTAGATTACCTTCCTACTGCTGTTTTCCCTTCCCACTGCATTCCTGTTTAAGCCCAGGGGTGTGCCGCTCAAACACAGTGCGCAAATGTGTACAGAGCTGCTATTTCCTGGTTTACTTTTTTTTTTTTTTTAAACCCAGTGCGCTGTGCACACACCTGCTTAGGCAATGTAAAGAATGCTGGGCAGCCTCAGACATGCCCCCTTGCTTAGCTGTGCTAAGCTAGGAGCAAACCCGAGCCACAGTGCTCCAATACACTTACAGTATGCCTGACACCCCCTCCATGATGTCAGCTAACTCCTAAGCTTGCACCAAGCTATTCCTACTCTTACACTGTTGGGACCTGACTAGCATGCAGGGGAAATCTGGGATTCACTATCATTCTCCTCACTTGCATAGGATTGCCTGCTAATCCATAGTTACATGCCCCACACTGAGCCTTCCCCCTTAGCAACTACTATACACTGGCCATGTTGTCTTCTGCCTGCCATTGAGCATAATGGCAAAATTGTGATTTTGGTTAGAATGCTTATTTTAGTTTTTTTTTCTTATTTTCAGCCGAGATGAGCAAAAAAAAAAATAAAAGTTGATTTTTTTTTTTTTTTGCAAGTGATTTCCATGCCAATGGCCTTATAGTTGGCATGCTTTATACATGATATCCACCCTTTATTTGGAGCTGTCATGGCTCTGTTTTGTAATTTGCAGAAATGTACTCCGTTACTGGCGGAGTACATTTCTACAAATTGCACTAGTCCTTCATGGCCAGTTTCCAGCTTCCTGGATCACAAATTCACCTCATTTTCATGGATTTCTCCTACAAATTAGGTAATTTGCATATAGGGGCTGAGTCCATGGAGGACTAGTGCAGGAGCGCTCGTGCACACCCCTACAGGTTATTCATGGATCGCATGGCAGACATATTGCCTGCTGGAGCTCCTGTATTAATCCTGCATGCCGTGCAGGGCTTGCAGAATCCGGGAGTATGTGTAAACATTTGACTGATTTGTGTAGCTATGTGTTCACAAGATATTGAATTGTGCACACTCATGTAACCCTACAAATGTTAAAATATCTTGTTGTAATTATAATGGTTCAGACTTCAGTCGTTTCTTCCTGCACAGTATTTACAGGCAACCTCATTAATGAGATTGTTGTTTTTATCATGTAGGAACAAACTGACCACTGTTCTGGTTATGTACAGTATTTCTAACTAATTCAGTTTGTAAGGTGTACCTGACTAGTTTGTAACAGTAGAGGTGGGGCTACAAATCGAATTAACAATAAGTATAGCTTGTCGACAGATGGGCAGACATTATTCCATTCTGTAATCTTATGCAGAATGCATACATTGTAGTTATCTCTAGCTGGTATGTTAAAAAACACCTCAAAACTTAACCAACATCAATGGCCTTTCACTATAATGAATTATGCTTTGACAATGACCATTGACATGAATCATATATAACTATACTCACTGTGAATTAATTCATTCAAAGGCATGTGCCATCACAAAAGAGACCCAATTGATGAGGGAAAGAAAGACATCATTAGATGGTTATATGCAGACATACAGTATGTAGGGTGTGGTATTCAAATAATATTGTGAAGAGATGCATTTTGTCCAAATCAATGATGCTAGAAGTTTCTTCTTCACTTATTATGAGAGAATTGTTGGTGACCTACATAAACGAACGACAGGTGTATTGATCATGATAAGCGTTTATATTTTTCAGCATTTAACAGAGCAATGAGCTATGTTAAAAGTAACTCACATTGTGTGGGAATAAGTGAAATGTGCATGAGAGTAGCAACAAGGGTGAGTGCTTTTGGAGCAGCATGATGCTTTATGGCACTCTGTCTTCTTAAGTAAGCATTCTATAGTATGGTAACAGGTATAGATGCTGTAAAACTGGACTTTAGTCATTACATTCATCGTTTAGCATTTTATGTTAATATCTGCATTTCATTGCAGATATCTCTGTGTATGTACTCTACATATAAATCCAAGTGGATGTAGTGCAGGTAAGACGGTGGAAGGATTACTGGAGCACTGTAGCAGTATGAATCTTCTAGCAAGTAGCACTAAAGTGGTCTGTTGGATAATGCTGCAAGCAAATAGAGCAGTCAAGGGTGTGGCTAATGTAAATTATGGATGTGATCTGCCCAGAGCTTTACATCAAATTGAAATAGCATGACAGAATGATTCAAACAAAAGCTGTACTATACAGTTTCTGAGTAGGGCTGTCAGAAATTAATGTGGCATGTTATGGTGTATACCTATTGCTGTCTAAGGCAAGAATGGGTCTGCGAATGCTACAGAAGTAAATACTGCAAGGCTGTGTATTTGTGAGTGTATGTGTGTGTGTGTGGGCATGCTGTGTGTGTGTGTGTGTGTATGTGTGTGTGTGTGTGTGTGTGTGTGTGTGTGTGTGTGTGTGTGTGTGTGTGTGTGTGTGTGTGTGTGTGTGTGTGTGTGTGTGTGTGTGTGTGCGTGTGTGTGTACGCGCGCGCACGTCTATGCATGCATGTGAGTGTGCAACTGCCCAGGTGTCTACTTGACTGTGGAATTCTGTTTCAATATGCATGCACATATCTGTGTGTGTGTGTGTGTGTGTGTGTGTGTGTGTGTGTGTGTGTGTGTGTGTGTGTGTGTGTGTGTGTGTGTGTGTGTGTGTGTGTGTGTGTGTGTGTGTGTGTGTGTGTGTGTGTGTGTGTCTATGCGTGTATGCTACCTTGTGACTCTTGATTGCCTTGATAGGCTCTGATTTCCTTATAACTCTGTTCAGAATAAAAAAAAAGTATTGAAGAAAATCAGTTTATGGATGAAGAAGTAAATAAAAGTACAGTCTTGAAGAAAAAAGGCTGACAAAGGATATAATAATCTTAATTACCTCAAGTTCATAGTTCAAGTAAGTACTATTTTTCAAAACGAGATGAAAGAAAACAAGAGTATGCAGTCTGAAATTATAATGTTGTCAGCTCGGACGTGACATAGGGAAGTATTATTCAACATAAATGGTGGTAGGTGACTGGAACAACCATGCTGAAGAAGTAGTACAGACTAGACTAGTAGAAAACTTAAAAATACAGGGGGGATATAAGGTAGTTTTTAAGATGTGAAATAAAGAAAGAATGTAGAATAATATACAGCATAGCAAATATGTAGGAAACTAGACAGGATAAGCAAATGTATTAAGCATTTTTAACTGCTGTTAATGTCAGGGTCTCTAGGTAACTGTTCATTATGTGATTAACCTATTCTGTACACTACATTTAACTCCAACATTATCATAGGATCATAAGAGTTACAAGTCAACTGAGCTGCAAGGCCATTTCTGGCTTGGCAGTACCCACCCTTAGGCTTTGTCTATCTTTTCAGGAAGGGCCAGACCAGTCATACAAGAGGCAAATTTATAAATACCCATGAAGTTGTCCAATTCCTTTTTAAAGGTAATCAGTGTGTCACACTGTATAACATGGAAAGGGAGTTTTTTTTCCAGAGTAGGGGTAGGTGCTATGAGACTAATATGTCCTTCCTCCTTGTCTTATTTGTTTGCTGGAGAAGATTTAGATCTCTGGCCCTAGTATTAACTGAACTGTTTGATTTATGGATATATAAGAGTTCTTGGACAGTTGGATCCTTTATAGCCTTAAAAGCATGGTGAAGATTACCACTAAGGAGACCATATGAAAGTGAGTATAGGGATAAAGCCTCCAGTCTTTGTTATCAGTTCCAGTCTTGTAAGCCCATGATCATTTTAGTTATATACTTCTGGGGTGTTTCCAATTGCTTGGTAATAAGGTACACCCCAAAGGGGGCATTGTACTAAATGATGGGTCTAATCAATGCAACATACAATAAGGTAAGGATTTTTTTAGATATGGAAGAGATACCATGTGCTATGAGCTGTGCAAGGTAAAAAGATTTCTTAATCACTGTTGCAAGGTGATAGTCAAATGTGATGAAGTTGTCCAGCCAAGAACCTAGGTCTCTCATGCCTACCTGTCAACTGTACAGATTTTCGAAGAATGTCCAAATCTTTGCCTCATATTTCTGGTCCATTTTTCATAAAATTGTGATTTTCTGGAAAATTAGTGTAAAATAATTAATGACTGAAGTTAGAAAATAATGACAGATATTTGAGTTTCATACCCTTTAGAAAATGTATGCTAATGCAAGACCTGTTAATCTCTCTCCTTTGTAAGAGAAATATTTAAAAAATATCCCTATTTTTGGGCCTTTGTCCCACTTTTCTAGATGGCTTTGTCAAGATTTCTTACTCTAGGAGGTTGAGAGGTATAGTCTCATGCCCTTTTCATTTTGAAGTGAGGTGTTGTCTTTGCTATAAGCTGGGGCTAGGAATGCTTGACAAATTTACTACTTATTCTCTTTATTGACATTTGTTTACTGGGGAAAGTTTCACTTGAGTAAGAACCCCTTTTCAGAGGAGGCCCACGAGAAAAGCTCCATTATGTTTAAATGCACGTACAGTAAGAGTACACAGAACAAAATACAATCATGTAAAATTCAAGTCAGTATAGCACAGAATAAAGAAATTAGTGTACAGTCATGTGTGATACTAGACATTTGTTTGCATAAAAATAGTATAATGGAAAGTCTGTATACACCATATAATATATTGCATTGAAATTATCATAGTAAAGTCCTTTATAAGTACAACTTTATATTGTGTTACTCAATTGACATATAATTATTGCATGGCAGAGAGCCATTATCTAACACTAGATATTATAGTATTTAAGCCATGTTAGAGGGAATGATGAAACTAAGTGCTGCTTGTTTTGAAGGAAAGGAATAGAAAGAAGGTGAATTCTTTAGATGAAGCTTAGAAGATTAGTCAGGGTTAGAGTAGAATATTAGTAATTAGTAATGGCCCTGAGGGATGTGGTTATATGAAAGCTGTTGATGGATGGTGGTGAGGCAGGTAGCTTTAGGTGTGTGTATAATAAGTAGGCAATGGATGGTTGTGACGGAGTCAGCTGTGTGAAGTTGGTGATAGATGGAAAGATAGGTATGTGGTGTCCTCCTGAAATAAGGGTCTATATTACATAGTCGAAGGAATTAAAAGTCAACTACCCTTTCATCGACACATATGTGTCAAACCTACAGTTGAGCGAATGGCCATATCATCAATTTTTTCCAAGGGAAAAAAATCAGTTGCCTGTTGTTTTAAATCTGCCCTTTTTGCCACTGTAGTGCAATCTCGGAGCTAGTATATTTAGTTAGGGTGTGTGTGTGGGGGGCAGCCCCCCACATTGGGTGTTGTGGGGGGGTGAAGCCCCCCATTTCATAGTGTTTGTGATATTGTGTCGGGTGTAGTTGGCGATGTGGCTATTCGCTCAACTGTAGGTTCGACACATACGTGTCGATGAAAGGGAAGTCGACTTTTAGTTCCTTTGACTACGTAATATAGACCCTGAAGTAAGGCAAGAGCAGTGTCAAGAATTTGAGAGGTGAGATTTTAGAAAGGTAGTAAAGTTAGGAATATTTGGGAAGTTGCTGATAGTTATGGGAATTGAGTTCCATGTTTTTGCAACATGGTTGGAATAAAGACTAAGGCCACATGTTTGTGTGGCTTGTAGACAGAGTAGATTTTTGTCATTAGATCAGAGTGTGTGAGTTGGTAGAGATCTTGGCAGGAGATACATGAGGGCAGGGCAATAAGAGAGGGTTGTGCAAAATTTAGCAGGCAGTTACAAGTTGTGTATATGTTAGTTGGCATAATAACTCTAGCCAAATTAAGTTCTTTTACAGCTAATCAGTAATGGATACTTTAAGATTTATGGGCAGCAAACTGGATACATTTGTTTATTTATTTTTTTATTTATTAGCATTTGTTTACTGGGAAAGTCCAACTGGCCACATAGAAGTGAGCCAGTCTCAGTGGAAGCAAGCAGAGAAAATCTCCAGAAGAAAAAATTATGGTTGGGTATGTATTATTGGGTACTTACGTATTATCGCAACCACATTTTCATGGTTGCAAAATGTTTATACATCCACAAATATGTCTGCATGAACCACTGAAAACTGTCATTCTTACTCTTTGTTACTTATCCAAAAATTTACATGAATGTTATGAAGAGGAACAATTTCAGAAATCCTTTTCCCGTTTTGCGTGCATTACACACGTACGCTTCAGGGATCATGACTGCTTTCCAACTGTCACTTGCATTACTTTCACTTTGTACTTTGAAATTGTCAGAC
Organism: Protopterus annectens; assembly: GCF_019279795.1. Classification (NCBI taxonomy): domain Eukaryota; kingdom Metazoa; phylum Chordata; order Ceratodontiformes; family Protopteridae; genus Protopterus; species Protopterus annectens. The sequence goes on from NC_056748.1 coordinate 528,647,694, forward strand.
AAGCAAAACACAGACATGAAGAAATTGCTGCAGGTAAACTGCTGTATTTGTAACTATTACTTTAACCAATGTTCAAAAGAAGCACTGCATTCTTACTGATTTCACATGAAGAGGGTTCATGATGTTGACAGCTGATTTCGCACTTGGCTTTAAATGAGAAAGTTGCTAGCACTGATGTGTCTTGCTTTGTGAAAGGGGTATGTTCTGATAAAGAGACATTGTGGAACACAAATGTTTGATGTTATTCATGGTGTAATGATGTGGATTAATCATTCCGTGGTACCCAAACAAATGAATCACAGTAGTGTGACAACATGTGCTGCCACGACAAAGAAATGTGTAACAGGCGGACTTGAAATAACAGAAACTCTGTGAGTGAAGTGCACACACAAACATGAGCAGTATGTTTTCTACATTATATTCACTACATAAAAAAAGGGTTGTGGTACAATGACAGACATTACATAACATTTATATGGTATTAATGACCCGATTGCATGATCGTAAAGCAAACCATCTGGCCGTTTAAAATGTGGTTGGGATAATACGTGAGTACCTATTATTGTACTAATTTGATAATTATGGATATTTTTAGATTGATGAAAATCAGTACTGCAAAAAGCAGTGTGGGTAACACAGAAGGCCTCTGGCTAATGAAGTTCGCAGATGACTGCAAACTAGGAGCCATAGTCAAGTCCCCAAATGATGTGGACATCCTACAAAAGGGCCTCACTGAGACAGATGCCTGATGTCAGAGCCATGGCCTCAAGCTCAATGTCAAAAAGTGCAGTGTCATCCCCTTTGGTAAAAACTCTGTACCCATGAACTACAACATAGGCAGCAATCTACTTAACACCGAATGCGTGATAAGAGACCTTGGGACCCAGGTCGACAGTAGTCTCTTCTTTGATAGTCACATCGCCACAGTAGTCAGGAAGTCCTTCTACGTGGCACACCTCATCATAAAAGGGTTCTCATCCAGGAAAAAAGAGGTCATTGTTCTCCTCTACTCATCACTCATTAGACCCATTATAGAGTACAATGCCCCTTTTGGAATGTACCTCACAAGACATCTGCAGCAGCTGGAAAGGCCACAGAAGTACCTCACAAAGAGGATTACTGGCCTCAAACAAATACCCTACACTGACCGCCTCAAAAACTCCAGCTTTACTCCGTAGCATATCGCCTACTCTGAGGTGATCTCTGCCTAACATATAAAGCTATGTCAAACCCAGAGCTGTTGGACATGCTACGCCTAAAGAAATCCCAATCCCTTCGAGCTACATGCTCTAGGGACCTAAACCTTGTCACCACAATAAACAAGACAAGCTGGAGGGATAGATTCCTGTCCCAGAGACTTCCTATACTCTGGACCAAGCTACCCATCTGTGTCAAGCAAAGTTCTTCATTAGCACTCTTCAAGAAAAATCTGGATGAGTGGATGGGAAATAGGAAATACACCCCCGGGGATCACTTCTGTGTCTCTGCTCAATAGTGGCACAGGAAAATAACTTTCTTGGGTGGTGTAAGCCATGGAACCTTGCTGGCTAGGCTTACGTAGACCCTTGGACTGATAGCCTAGTACCTACCTATGGACCTATGGACCTATGGGTAGAATGTTGTGGATGTCTGTAGGTTGGTAAATACCAGTACTGGTAACTATGGATGTTTGTTGGTTGGTGAATACCAGTACTGTATAAAGCAGTGTGGGTAGGTTGTTATGGATGTTTGTAGGTTGGTGAATACCAGTACTGGTAACTATGGATGTTTGTTGGTTGGTGAATACCAGTACTGTATAAGGCAGTGTGGGTAGAATGTAATGGATGTTTGCTGGTTGGTGAATACCAGTACTGGTAATTGTGGATGTTTGTAGGTTGGTGAATACCTGTACTGGTAATTATGGATGTTTGTAGGCAGGTGAATACCAGTACTGGATATAGCAGTGTGGGTAGAATGTTATAGATGCTTGTTGGTTGGTGAATACCAGTACTGGTAATTATGGAAGTCTGTAGGTTGGTGAATACCAGTACAGTATAAAGCAGTGTGGGTAGAATGTTATGAATGTTTTTTGGTTGGTGAATACCAGTACTGGATAAAGCAGTGTGGGAAGATTATTATGAATGTTTGTAGGCTGGTGAATATCGCTGTCCACATATACCATTTGGCAGCGGTATTACACCGGATGCCCTTCCTGATGTAACCCTCCTCATTTTTCCGGGCTTGGGACCGGCACAAAGAAATGCACTGACTTGTGCATCCCCACTGGCTGGTTTAATAGTTGGGAGTGTGAGAGCAGTGCCAAGGATTAAATAGTGGAAGTTGAAAAAGGGTGATTGTGAGGTGTAGTTCAGGGAAGAGTTAAGACAGGCACTGGGGGGTAGTAAAGAGTTACCGAATAGCTGGGTAACTACAGCAGAACTGGTAAGGGAGACAGCTAGAAAGGTGCTTGGTGTAACATCTGGACAGAGGAAGGAGGTCAAGGAGACCTGGTGGTGGAATGAGGAAGTACAGGAGAGTATACAGAGGAAGAGGCTGGCAAAGAAGAAGTGGGATTGTCAAAGAGATGAAGAAAGTAGACAAGAGTATAAGGGGGTGAGGCGCATGGCAAAGAGAGAGGTGGTGAAGGCTAAGGATAAAACATATGGAGAGTTGTATGAAAGGTTGGACACTAAAGATGGAGAAAAGGACCTGTACCGATTGGCCAGATAGAGGGACCGAGCTGGGTGTGCAGCAGGTAAGGGTGATAAAGGATAATGAGGGAAATGTACTCACAAGTGAGGAGAGTGTGTTGAGCAGATGGAAAGAGTACTTTGAGGGGTTGATGAATGAAGAGAATGAGAGAGAGAGAAGGTTGGATGATGTGGGATAGTGAATCAGGAAGTGAAACAGATTAGTAAGGAGGAAGTAAGGACAGCTATGAAGAGAATAGGTTCATAGGTTCATAGGTTCATACTAGGCTATCTGCCCGAGGGCATTTATAAGCCTAGCCCATAGTTTTGTGGCTTACGCCACCCCTTTTGTATGGGGAACTATACCCATTATTTTGCTGTGCCTCTGTCTAGCAGTGACACTGAGGTAATCCCTGGAGTATATCTGCGATCTCCCATCCATTGGTCAAGATATCTCTTGAACAAGGCCAGCGAGGTGCTCTGCCTCACATATACCGGGATTTTGTTCCACAGCATAGGGAGTCTTTGGGTGATGAATCTATCCCTCCAGCACGTCCTATTAATAGCCATGTCGAGGTTTAAGTCTCCCGCCCTTGTGGTTCTGACGGATCTAGATTTTTTGAGGTGAAGCATATCCATCAAATCTGGGTTTGACATGGCCTTGTATGTCAGGCAAAGGTCACCTCTGAGCAAGCGGTGGCGACTGAATAGAGCTGGAGTTCTTTCAGTCGGGCAGCATAGGACAGATTTTGAGACCCTTTATCCTTTTGGTGAGGAACTTTTGTGGCCTCCAGCTGCTGCAAGTGTCGGGTCAGATACATTCCGCATGGGCCATTGTACTCAATCTTTGGTCTGATGAGTGGTGAGTATAGGGCGACTATGACCTCCAGATGTGAATACCTTCATGATAAGGTGGGCAATGTAGAAGGTCTTCCTAACTACTTTAGCTACATGGGTGTCGAATGACAGGCTACTGTCAACCTGGGTCCCCAGGTCCCTGATAACTTCTTCTGTGCTCAGAGGATTACCACCTATGGTAGCTAGGGTAACCTTGTTTTAAGGGTATGACTATGCATTTTTTGGCATTTAACTTTAGGCCATGGCTCTGGCACCAGTCATCCATTTCTGTGAGACCCTTCTAAAGGATATCTGTGTCAGATGTGTTTTCGACTATGGCACCCAGTTTGCAGTCATCTGCAAACTTAGTCAGCCATAACCCTCCTGTGTTTGCTTGTACTTTGGAAAAGTAGATGCCAAACAAGAGTGGGCCCAGGACTGAGCCCTGTGGGACACCACTTGTGACAGGCTTTGAGTCTGACATGGCGCCAGCAACTCTGACCCTGTGGGTTCTGTCACTCAGCCAGTTTGCAACCCATCTTGTGATGTATGGGTTAACATTTAAGCTGATGAGTTTTTCAATGATACCCGAGTGGGGTATTGTATGCCAGATTGAGGTAGGCTGTATGGACTGCCTTTCCTCATCAATGGCTTTGGTGACTGTTTCAAAAAGTCAACCAAGTTTAAAAGGCATGATCTGCCTTTGACAAAGCCAAACTGGGTTGGATCCAAAGTCTGCAAATTCCTATGTCTTTATTTATGAGGTCCATTATGATCCTCTCCATAGCTTTGCAGATAAGGCTTGTCAAGCTAATGGGCGGTAATTTCCAGGGTCTGTGGAGGCACCGCCTTTGTGAAGTGGGACCACAGTTGCCACCCCTGATCCAGAGGTGAGACTATAATTAAACAGCTGTCCTAGCTGTGGGTTTAATGTGGAGCACACAGCCTGGGACACCATCAGGTCCCATGGATGCTGTGTTTTTGCTTTGGAGAGCAGTACTCACTTGGGCGTTTGAGATGTTTGGGGGCTGCAACCATTTGGTATAGATATCTCTCCTTTTGGGGAGGGGAGAAGTTTGCACTGAACCTGTCAGCCAGTATGTTGGCAATGTCTGTAGGATCAGTAATCTTCACATCATTTTGAACCAGTTCTGAGCATATCTGGGAGTTTCCTCCCAGGTTTCTAACATAGCTAAAGAAGGCCTTATGATTGTCTTTTGAGTCTTTAGCTATTTTTCTCTCAAAATTTGCTTTGGATGATTTTATGAGAGCTCTTAGATTTTTACTTATAGTGATCAAAGGTGTCTTACCTTTTAAGGATTTTGCTCTATCTTGTAGTAGCTTCCTCCTTTTGTTGTAGAGTTTGTTTATGGCTGGAGTCCACCAGACTGGACGCTTGCCCTTGGTACAAAGAGTCTTTGTTTTGCTTGGGATTGCCTTATCCATACAGTCCTGCAGGTGCTGGTAGAAGGCATTTGTAAGTGATTTAGCGGCTTGAGTACTGTTTTCCAAGGAGACCACACTAGTCTTTAGAAGTGTGAAGTCGGCTTCGAGAAGTTTTTACTGTGGTCTTTTTATTTCAGGTGGGGTGGGATGAGGACCTCCAGCAAGATTAGTTTGTGATCAGATCTCACGAGTGAGGGGTATACTTCCGGTGTTGAACATTGTGCTCCCATGTTCGTGATGATGAGATCAAGTATGTTTCCTCCTCTTGTGGGGATGGTGACTAGTTGTTCCATGGCATTTGAGTTTATGAATTCCAGGAACTTTTGGGCTAGGGTGTTTGGGCTTGAGTAGTGTTCCCAGTCTATATTAGGGTAATTGAAGTCACCTAGTATGATGGTGTTTGAAGATACATTTATCCCCTCCAGTGTTTTCAAGACAGCCATGTGAGGTTCCTGAGTTTGTGAGGGTGGCCTGTAACATGCTACAATTTGCAGAGCAGTCTTGCCTATGGTTAATTGCACCTGGATGGTCTCCGATGCATCGTGCGTTGCCACCAGTCTTGAGGTGTGGGTGTCCTTGATGAATATGGATACCCCCCCTCCTTTCTTGGTATTGTCCGGATTTTGGGGCTGGAACGCATGGTATGAGGTAAAACCTGTTAGTGCTGGGGTGCTCTCAGGAGCCTTGAACCAGGTTTCTGTCACAGCACAGACATCGACGTTCTCCATACTGAGAAAGGCCGTGCATTTTGAGATTTAGACTTCTGGCATTGAGCAGCATTACCCTTAGTTTTTTCCTTTTTTGTGTTCTAGGGTGGTAGGTTTAGAATTTGAGCCTTGCCTAAAAAGGCACTATGGGGTGGCAAGAGCCTTTGCCAATATCCGAATCCAGGGTGACAGGTGCAAGCTGTCCCTGCAGCGGGCTTGTCCAGCATGTCATCCCAGGCAGACAGACATTGGATCCCCTTTGAATGACACCAGAGTTTAAGCCAATTGTTAAAGCTGATCATCTTATCTCTGTATTGTGGCATCATTCTTGGTGAAGGTAGGATACTGCTCAAGGTCAGGGTCATACCTGCCTGGGCTACATAATCAGAGAGCTCCTCAATGTCTTTTTTCATGTAGTCCAAGGAAACACTTGAAGGAACCAAAAACTACAAATCCAAAAAGTGCTCAGCCAAAACCGAGGTTCAAGTAAAATGAAACGTATTTATTTAACAGGTAGATAAACAAACGTTTTCGCTTCTGTTAAACAGGAGCTTCTTCAGCATGCCAGAACACACAAACTCAAGTGATTTTAACCTGAACACTAAGAAGCAGGTGATCTCAACCATTTAAAATTTAAAGCAACAGTAAAGTAAATTGAAACAGTAGCTTCATATTAAAAGGTAGGTGCATGTGAAATACATACCCTTAATCACTCTTTTAAAAATATAAGTACAGTAAAATAAAATAAATAACATGAATAGCAAAGGGGCACATCAACCTAACACATAAGTAACAATGATTTACCAAATAAAATAAATTGCTATGTGCAAGTAGTGTAAGTAAAACTAACTAGCCAACCTTGAAGGTAAATGTAATCACAAATTTTACCTTTAAATAACATTTTTTTATATAAAAAATGTTATAAAGCATCCTAGTTTATTGCTAAGCTTGCAGGAAAATTAAAACAAGTCAAATAAAAGTGATACTTGAACCTTAATTGAATAAAGAACCCCCTTAATAGTGAGGACCTTAATGGCAATCAATAGGAAAGTGAAATGCAAGGTGCGAAAGAGTGTTGTACAACAACCTTAGGGGTAAAAAGGGGGGAGGGCGGGTAATAACCAACAACCCTCACCTTAAATAGCTCCTATATTTTAAAATAGAGGCTATATTACAATTGTCATTGAGACCCGGGTATGAAAAGGCATCTAGTTGTAATTGCCACTCTAACTCACGGGTCTCTAGTAGTAATGACTGAGGGCCCCCCCTTTTGTCACACACTACATGGTCAATCCCCATAAATTTAAAACTATGACCATAGTTGTTCAATATATGTTTGGAAAGGGCGTTGTCACTCCTCTGATTCCTAATAGCGTATGAATGTTGGTAAATACGGTCCCTGAAGCGACGGTCCGTCTTACCAACATAGAATGTGTTGCAGCATTCACAAAATGCCACATACACAATGGATTTGGTGTTGCAATTAATTTTATGGTTAATGGTAAACTTCCTCTTGCCAATGGCAAAGGAGTTTCCTGGTCGTAAATGTGTACACCATTTGCAACACCCACAGGTGAAGGTACCCTTATGTCTAATCATAAGGTCAGTTGGGTTATTTCTCTGTAACAAATCCTTGAGGTTAAAGCCCCTTTTGAAAGTAAATAACGGGGCTTTACCCAACTTGTCGTGTAGTCCAGCATTAGTAATAAAGTACCAGTTCTTGCGTATAATAGAACACAAGAACCCTGAATGCAGGTTGAATGGAGAGATAAAAGCTATAGAGAAGCTGGACTTGCTATGGGTATCAGTACCTTCCATGTTGTTATCAGCAACTAAGGAGGAATTCCCTGGTACCTGTACGAGTGTATCAACCTGCCCATCCTGTTCTTTAGGTGAAAGCAGTGGTAGATAAAAGCCCTTTCCTCGTTTGGATGACACTTCACCAATCAAGTCAAAAATAAGGTCCTCGGGATAACCCCTGCTACCAAACATGTCAGCAAGTAGTGAGCATTCCTGTTCAAATGCATCATTAGTGCTGCACATGTGAGCAGCCCTCACCAATTGCCCTTTAACAATAGATCGCTTCTGCCTCCAAGGGTGGCAACTAGTGAAATTCTTTATTCAATTAAGGTTCAAGTATCACTTTTATTTGACTTGTTTTAATTTTCCTGCAAGCTTAGCAATAAACTAGGATGCTTTATAACATTTTTTATATAAAAAACTGTTATTTAAAGGTAAAATTTGTTATTACATTTACCTTCAAGGTTGGCTAGTTAGTTTTACTTACACTACTGAATTTATTTTATTTGGTAAATCATGTGTTGTTGATGTGATGTTATTTATTTTTATTTTACTGTACTTATATTTTTAAAAGAGTGATTAAGGGTATGTATTTCACATGCACCAATATGAAGCTACTGTTTCAATTTACTTTACTGTTGCTTTAAATTTTAAATGGTTGAGATCATTTTAGTGTTCAGGTTAAAATCACTTGAGTTTGTGTGTTCTGGCATGCTGAAGAAGCTCCTGTTTAACAAAGCCAAAACGCTTGTTTATCTACTGTTAAATAACACGCTTCATTTTTACTGAACCCTCGGTTTTGGCTGAGCACTTTTGGATATGTCTCAGGTCGCTTACACCAGCGTGGACAATGACTGAGTCGTATTTGTACCTGCTGTTGAGAGACCTGAGTGCTTGCTATGTGGCGGATTCTAGCCCCAACAGGCAGCTTACTGTAACTCTCTCCTTACTCAGTCTGGTGGCGGGGCGTCAGTGTGTCTGACTATGGAGTCACCAATGACTAGTGTGTCTGGCATTGTGTTTGGCCTTAAGGGCTGTGACTGTTTGACACTCTGACTGTGAGGTCTATGTGTTTCAGGTGTTGTGTTCTGACGTGTTGGTTGGTTGGGTGTCTGCTTTGGTGGACTCTGCTGTTTTGGTAGATTTTGATCAGAGCCTCGAGTATGTCTTTGTGTGTTTATGTGTATGATTTGAGGTTGTGATGGTACTATGTGAGACTGGGTCTATAGTGTGTGTGGTAACCTTCTCCTCCTGTCTGGTCTTGCCAGTCCTAAGTTGAGAGAGCTCAGCCTCCAGTTTGGCCGTATAGTAGCATCTCTCGCATGTATTTGTGTTTTGTGGGAGGAGGAGAGGGTTGTCTGTGTACATGAGGCAATTGTAACATTGCCTCAATATTCCCAGGTTCACCAGATGAGCAGGAGAGGATACTAGCAACTGATCCCTCGACATGCTAGAAGGAATAGACAAAAAAAACTGTAAAAGAGATTCCGGGGGATGTGGGTGTCCGAGAAATGGGGTTCGCCTTTTTGGGGTACTATCTATAACAAGATTGCTGTATCTCGGTGATAAGTACTGTAGGAGCAAGTGCTAGGTTTGACAGATAGAGAATAGGCTACTCGGAGTCAGGTAGAGATGATCTTATTAGTTATAGGATATGCTGATTAGATCAGTAATGGAAAGGCTGTTGGCCCAGTTGACATACCAGTGGAAGCATGGAGGTGCTTAGGAGAAATGGCAGTGGAGTTTTTAACAAGATTGTTTAATGAAATCTTGGAAAGTCAGAGGATGCCTGAGGACTGGAGAAAAAATGTTTTGGTACCTATCTTTAAGAATAAGGGTGATGTACAGAGCTGTAGTAACTACAGAGGGATAAAACTGATCAGTCACAGCTTGAAGTTATGGGAAAGAGTAGTGGAAGCTAGGTTAAGAAGGGAGATGATGATTAGTGATCAGCAGTATGGTTTCATGCCAGGAAAGAGCACTACAGATGCAATGTTTGCTCTGAGAGTGTTGATGGAGAAATAAAGAGAAGGTCAGAAGGAGTTGCATTGTGTCTTTGTGGACTTAGAGAAAGCATATCACAAGGTCCCTAGAGAGAAATTGTGGTATTGTATGAGGAAGTCGGGAGTGTCAGAAAAGTATGTAAGAGTGGTACAGGATATGTATGAGGGTAGTCTGACAGCGGTGAGGTCTGCAGTGGGAGTGATGGATGAGTTTAAGGTGGAGGTGGGATTACATCAAGGATCACCTCTGAGCCCTTTCTTATTTGCAGTGGTGATGGACAGGTTGACAGATGAGATCAGACAGGAAGCCCTGTGGACTATGATGTTTGCAGATGACATTGTGATCTGTAGTAAGAGTAGGGACCAGATTGAGGAGACCCTGGAGAGGTGGAAATATGCTCTAGAGAGGAGAGGCATGAAGGCCAGCAGGACTAAGACAGAATATATGTGTGTGAATGAGAGGGAGGACAGAGGAATGGTGAGGATGCAGGGAGTAGAGCTAGCGAAGGTGGATGAGTTTAAGTACTTGGGATCAACAGTTCAGAGTAATTCTGAGTGTGGAAGAGAGGTGAAGAAGAGAGTACAGGCAGGATGGAATGGGTGGAGAAGAGTGTGAGGAGTGATTTGTGACAGATGGGTACCAGTAAGAGTGAAAGGGAAGGTCGACAAGAGGGTACTGAGACCAGCTATGTTGTATGGGTTGGAGATTGTGGCACTGACAAAAATGCAAGAGTCAAAACTGGACATGGCAGAGTTAAAGATGTTAAGATTTGCAATGGGTGTGATGAGAATGGACAGGATTAGGAATCAGTATATTAGAGGGTCAGCTCAGGTTGGATGTTTTGGAGAAAAAGCCAGAGAGGTGAGACTGCATTGGTTTGGATATGTGCTGAGGAGGGATGCTGGGTATATTGGGAAAAGGATGCTAAGGATGGAGCTGCCAGGTAAGAGGAAAAGATGGAGGCCTAAGATAAGGTTTATGGATGTGGTGAGGGAGGATATGCAGGTGGTTGCTGTGACAGAGCAAGATGCAGAGGACAGGAAGAAATGTAAACAGATGATCTGCTGTGGCAAGCCCCAATGGGAACAGTTGAAAGAGAAGAAGAAGGCTGGTGAGTATCAGTACTGCCAATTGTGGATGTCTGTTGTTTGGTGAATACCAGTACTGGCTATTATGGCTGTTTATTGGTTTATGAATACCAGTACTGGTAATTATGGATGTTTGTTGGTTGTTAAGTACCAGTTCTGGTAATTATAGATGTTTGTTGGTTGGTGAATACCAGAACTGGTAATTATGGATGTTTTAGGTTGGTCAATGCCTGTGCTGGTAATTTTGGATGTTTGTTGGCTGGTGAATACCGGTAGTGTATAAAGCAGTGTGGGAAGGTTGTTATGATTGTTTGTAGGCTGGTGAGTATCAGTACTGCCAATTGTGGATGTCTGTTGTTTGGTAAATACCAGTACTGGTAATTATAGATGTGTGTTGGTTGATGAATACCAGAACTGGCTATTATGGCTGTTTGTTGGTTTATGAATACCAGAACTGGTAATTATGGATGTTTGTTGGTTGGTGAGTATCAGTTCTGGTAATTATAAATGTTTGTTGGTTGATGAATACCAGTACACTATAGAGCAGTGTGGGTAGAATGTTATGAATGCTTTTTGGTTGGTGAATTCCAGTACTGGTAATTATGGATGTTTGTTGGTTGGTCACTATCAGTACTGGATAAAGCAGTATGGATAGATTGTTACGGATGTTTCTTGTTTCGTGAATACTAGTACTGGTAATTATGGATGTTTGTAGGTTGGTGAATATTAGTACTGGTAATTATGCATGTTTGTTGGTTGGTAAATACTCATACTGTATAAAGCTATGTGGGTAGATTGTTAGGGATGGATGTTTGTTGGTTGGTCAATTTCAGTACTGGTAATTTTGTATGTTTCTTGGTTTGTGAATACCAGCACTTTATAAAGAAGTATGCGTAGAATGTTATGAATGTTTGTAGTTTGGTCAATTCCACTACTGGTAATTTTGGATGTTTGTTGGCTGGTGAATACCGGTAGTCTATAAAGCAATGTGGGAAGATTGTTGTAAATGTTTGTAGGCTGGTGAGTATCAGTACTGTAAATTATGGATGTTTGTTATTTGCTGAAAACCTGTACTAGCAATAATAGATGTTTCTTGGTTGATGAATACTAGAACTGGCTATAATGGATGTTTTGTGGTTTGTGAATGCCAGTATTGGTAATTATAGATGTTTGTTGGTTGGTGAATATCAGAACTGGTAATTATGGATGTTTGTAGGTTTGAGAATACCAGTACTGGCAATTATGGATGTTTGTTGGCTGTTGAATAACATTATTGTATAAGGCAGTGTAGGTAGATTGTTATGGATGTTTGTAGGCTGGTCAATAACAGTTCTTGTAATTATGAATGTTTATTGGTTGGTGAATACCAGTACTGTATAAAGCAGTAGGGGTAGATTGTTATAGATATTTGTAGTTGGTGAATACCAGAACTTGCAATTATGGATGTTTGTTGGTTGGTGAATACCAGTACAGTATAAAGCAGTGTGGGTAGAATGTTATGGATGTTTGTTGTTTCCTGAATACCAGTAATGGTAATTATGGATGTCTGTAGGTTGGTGAATACCAGTAATGGTAATTATGGATGTTTGTAGGTTGGTGAATACCAGTACTGGTAATTATGGATGTTTGTTGGTTGGTGAATACCAGTACAGTATAAAGCAGTGTGGGTAGAATGTTATGAATGTGTTTTGGTTGGTGAATGCCAGTAGTGGTAATGATGAATGTTTGTAGGTTGGTCAATGCCAGTACTGGTAACTATGGATGTATATTTGTTGGTGATTACCAGTACTGCATAAAGCAGTGTGAGTAGACTTTTATGGATGTTTATTGGTGGGTGAATACCAATACTGGATAAAACAGTGTGGGTAGAATGTTATGGATGTTTGTTGTTTCATAAATACCAGTACTGGTAATTATGGATGTTTGTAGGTTGGTGAATATCAGTACTAGTTTGTTTGTGAATATCAGTACTAGTAATTATGGATATTTGTTGGGTGGTAAATACCAATAGTGTATAAAGCTATGTGGGTAGAATGTTATGGATGTGTGCAGGTTGGTCAATGCCAGTACTACAACTATGGGTGTTTGTTGGCTGCTGAACACCGGTAGTGTATAAAGCAGTGTGGGAAGATTGTTGTGAATGTTTGTAGGCTGGTGAGTATCAGTACTGCAAATTATGGATGTTTGTTTTTTGGTGAATACCAGCAATGGCAATAATAGATGTTTGTTGGTTGATGAATACCAGAACTGGCTATTATGGCTGTTTGTTGGCTTGTGAATACCAGTACTGGTAATTATGGATGTTTGTAGGTTGGTGAATACCAGTACTGGTAATTATGGATGTTTGTTGGTTGGTGAATACCAGTACAGTATAAAGCAGTGTGGGTAGAATGTTATGGATGTTTATTGGTGGGTGAATACCAGTACTGGTAATGATGGATGTTTGTAGGTTGGTCAATACCAGTACTGGTAACTATGGATGTTTATTTGTTGGTGATTACTAGTACTGCATAAAGCAGTGTGAGTAGACTTTTATGGATGTTTATTGGTGGGTGAATACCAGTAGTGGTAATGATGGATTTTTGTTGGTTGGTGAATGCCAGTACTGGTAATTATAGATGTATGTTAGTTGGTGAATACCAGTACTGGTAATTATGGATGATTGCTGGTTGGTGAATATCAGTACTGGTAATTATGGATGTTTGTAGGTTGGTGAATACCAGAACAGGTAATTATGGATATTTGTTGGTTGGTGAATACCAGCACTGTATAAAGTAGTGTGGGTAGATTGTTATGGATGTTTGTAGGTTGGGTGAATACCAGAACTGGTAATTATGGATGTTTGTTGGTTGGTGAGCACCAGTATTGTATAAAGCAATGCAGGTAGAGTGTTTTGTATGTTTGTTTGATGGTGAATACCAGTACTGGTAATTATGGATATTTCTTGGCTGATGAATACCAGTACTGTATAAAGCTGTGTTGGTAGAATGTTATGGTTGTTTGTAGGTTGATGAATACCAGTACTGCATAAAGCAGTGTGGGTAGAATGTTATGCATGTTTGTAGGTTGATGAATACCAGTAATGGTAATTATGTATTTTTGTTGGTTGGTGAATGCCAGTACTGGCAATTATGGATGTTTCTTGGTTGGTGAATAGCAGTACTGGCAATTATGGATGTTTGTTGGTTGGTGAATACCAGTACTGCATAAAGCAGTGTGGGTAGAATGTTATGGATGTTTGTAGGTTGATGAATACCAGTACTGGTAATTATGGATGTTTGTTGGTTGCTGAATACAAGTAGTATATAAAGCAGTGTGGGTAGAAAGTTATGGATGTTTTTAGGTTGAGGAATTACCAGTAATGGTAATTATGGATGTTTGTAGGTTGGTGATTACCAGTACTGCATAAAGCAGTGTGAGTAAAAGTAGAATTTTATGGATGTTTGCAGGTTGGTGAATTCCAGTACTTGTAATTATGGATGAGTGTCAACTGGTGAATGCCAGTACTGGCTATTATGGATGTTTCTTGGTGAATACCAGTACTGGCAATTATGGATGTTTGTTGGTTGGTAAATATCAGTACTGGTAATTATGGATGTTTTTGGTTGGTGAATACCAGTATTGGAAATTATAGATGTTTGCTGGTTGATGAATACCAGACCTGGTAATTATGGATGTTTATTGGCTGGTGAATACCAGTATTGGTTATTATGGATTTTTGTAGGCTTGTGAATACCAGTTCTGGTAATTATGGATGTTTGTTGGTTTGTGAATACCAGCACTGTATAAAGCAGTGTGGGCAGATTGTTATGGATGTCTGTAGGTTGGTGAATACCATAACTGGTAATTATGGCTGTTTGTTGGTTGGTGAATACCAGTATTTTATAACGCATTGTGGGTAGAGTGTTATGGATGCTTTTTGGTTGATGAATACCAGTACTGGTAATTATGGATGTTTGTTGATTGGTGAATACCAGTACTGTATAAAGCAGTGTGGGTAGAATGTCATGAATCTTTATTGGTTGTTGAACACCAGTACTGGTAATTATGGATGCTTCTTGAATGGTGAATACCAGTACTGTATAAAGGAGTGTTAGTAGAATGCTATGGATGTTAGTAGGTTGGTGAATACAAGTACTGGTAATTATTGAGGTTTGTAGGTTGGTGATTACCAGTACTGCATAAAGCAATGTGTGTAGAGGTAGAATGTTACAGATATTTGTTGGTTGGTGAATACCAGTACTGGTAATTATGGACGTTTATATGTTGGTGAATGCCAGTACTGGTAATTATGGATGTTTGTTTGTTGGTGAATACCAGTTCTGGCAATTATGGATGTTTTTGGTTGGTGAATACCAGAACTGGTAATTATGGATGTTTGTTGGTTGGTAAATATCAGGACTGGTAATTATGGATGTTTGTAGGCAGGTGAATACCAGTACTGGATAAAGCAGTGTGGGTAGAATGTTATGGATGTATGTTGTTTCGTGAATACCAGTACTGGTAATTATGGATGTTTGCTGGTTGGTAAATTCTAATAGTGTTTCAAGCTATATGGGTAGATTGTTACTGGTGATTTTTTATGTTTATTGGCTGTGAATATGGGTAGTGTATTAAGCAGTGTGGGAAGATTGTTAAGAATGTTTGTAGGCAGGTGAGTATCAGTGCTGGCAATTGTGGAAGTTTGTTGTTTGGTGAATACCAGTGCTGGCAATAATAGATGTTTTTTGGTTGATGTATATCAGAACTGGCTATTATGGCTGTTTTTTGGTTTGTGAATACCAGAACAGGTAATTAGGGATGTTTGTTGGTTGTTGAGTACCAGAACTGGTAATTATGGATGATTGTTAGTTGCTGAATAACAGTACTGTATATAGCAGTGTGGGTAGAGTGTTATGGATGTTTTTGGTTGGTGAATACCAGCACTGGTAATTATGGATGTTTGTTGGTTGATGAACACAAGTACTGCATAAAGCAGTGTGGGTAGAATTTTATGAATGTTTGTAGGCTGATAAATACCAGTAGTGGTAATTATGGATGTTTGTAGATTGGTGATTACCAGTACTGCATAAAGCAGTGTGAGTAAAGGTAGAATTTTATGGATGTTTGTAGGTTGGTGTATTCCAGTACTTGTAATTATGGATGGTTGTTGGTTGGTAAATATCAGTACTGGCTATTATGGATATTTCTTGGTGAATACCAGTACTGGCAATTATGGATGATTGCTGGTTGCTGAATACCAGTACTATATAAGACAGCGTGGGTAGATTTTTATGAATGTTTGTAGGTTGGTGAACACCAGTACTGGTAATTATGGATGTTTATTGGTTGGTGAATACCACTACTAGTAATTATGGATGTTTATAGGTTGTTGAAAACCATTACTGGTAATTATGGACATTTGTTGGTTGTCGAATAGCAGTACTCGTAATTAGTGTGGGTAGACTGTTATGCATGTTTGTTGGTGGGTGAATACCAGTCTTGGTAATTATGGATGCTTGTTGGTTGGGAAATACTAGTACTGGTAATTATGGATTTTTTTGGTTGGTGAATACCAGTACTAGTAAGTATAGATGTTTGCTGGTTGATGAATACCAGACCTGCTAATTATGGGTAAAGCAGTGTGGGTAGAATGTTATGAATGTCTGTTGGTTAGTGAATATGAGTACTGGTAATTATGGATGTTTCTTGGATGGTGAATACCAGTACTGTATAAAGCAATGTTGATAGAATGCTATGGAAGTTTGTAGGTTGGTGAATACCAGTACTGGTAATTTTGGATGTTTGTAGGTTGGTGAATACCATTACTGCATAAAGCAGTGTGGGTAGAATGTTATGGATGTTAATAGGTTGGTGAATACCAGTACTGGTAATTATGGATATTTGTTGGTTGGTAAATACTAATAGTGTATAAAGCTATGTGGGTAGATTGTTATGGATTCTTTTAGGTTGGTTCTTGAATAGCTGTACTGGTAATTATGGATGTTTGTTGTAGGTAGACCAGGATGTGGCACCGGATGGTGTGGGAGGGGGTGCCATGGAGCCCTTTTGCCTAGGGTACCACTTGACCTAAGACCGCTCCTGATTACCAGTTCTGGTATTGACAAACCATAAAACAGCCATAATAGCCAGTTCTAGTATACATCAACCAACAAACAAACATCTATTATTGACAGTACTGGGATTCACCAAACAACAAACAGCCACAATTGAAAGTACTGATACTTTCCAGCCTACAAACATTCATAACAATCTTCCCACACTGCTTTATACACTATTGGTATTCATCAGCCAACAAATATCCAAAATTACCAGTGCGTGCACTGACCAACCTAAAAGAATCCATAACAATCTACCCACATAGCTTTGTACACTATTGGTATTTACCAACCAACAAATATCCATAATTACAGTACTGATATTCACCAACCTACAAACATCCGTAATTACCAGTACTGGTATTCACGAAACAACAAACATTCTACCCACACTGCTTTATCCAGTACTGGTACTTACCTGCCGACAAACATCCATAACTGCCAGTACTGATATTTACCAACCAACCAACATCCGTAATTACCAGTTCTGGTATTCACCAACCAACAAAGATCCATAATTGCCAGTACGGGTATTCACCAACCAACAAACATCCATAATTACTAGTACTAGCATTCACCAATCAACAAACATCCATAATTACCAGTACTGGAATTCACCAACCAACAAACATCTATAATTACCAGTTCTGGTATTCACCAACCTACAGACATCCATAACATTCCACCCACACTGCTTTATACAGTGCTGGTATTCACAAACCAACAAACATCCATAATTACCAGAACTGGTATTCACAAGCCTATAAAAATCCATAATTACAACTACTGGTATTCACAGCCAACAAACATCCATAATTGCCAGTACTAGTATACACAAAACAACAAACAGTCATAATAGCCGGTTCTGATATTTATCAACCAACAAACATCTATAATACCTATACTGGTTCATAGGTAGATACTAGGCTGTCAGCCCTGGGGTCTATACAAGTACTATTAAGCATACAGTACTGCATTAAGCAGTGCTGGTAAAGGTAGAATGTTTTGGATGTTTGTAGGTTGGTGAATTCCAGTACTGGTAATTATGGATGTTTCTTGGTTGATAAATACCAGTAATGGCAATTATGGATGATTGCTGGTTGGTGAATACCAGTACTATATAAGAGAGTGTGGGTAGATACTTATGCCTGTTTGTAGGTTGGTGAATACTAGTACTGGTAATTATGGATGTTTATTGTTTGGTGAATACCAGTACTAGTAATTATCAATGGTTATAGGTTGTTGAAAACCATTACTGGTATTTATGGATGTTTGTTGGCTGATGAATACCACTACTGATAATTATGAATGTTTATTTGTTGGTGATTACCAGTACTGCATAAAGCAGTGTGGGCAGATTGTTATGGATGTTTGTTGGTGGATGAATACCAGAACTGGTAATTATGGATGTTTGTTGGTTGGTAAATACCAGTACTGGTAATTATGGTTGTTTTTTGGTTGGTGAATACCAGTACTGGTAAATATAGATGTTTTGTTGGTTAATGAATACCAGACCTGGTAATTATGGATGTTTGTTGATCGGTGAATACCAGTACTGTATAAAGCAGTGTGGGTAGAATGTTTTGGATGTTTGTTGGTTAGTGAATACCAGCAATGGAAAATTTTGATGATGTTGGTTGGTGAATACCCGTACAGTATAACGCAGTGCTGGTAGACTGATAGGGATGTTTGAAGGTTGGTGAATACCAGTACTGGTAATTATGGATGACTGTAGGTTGGTGAATACCAGTATTGGTAATTATGGATGTTTGTAGGTTGGTGAATACCAGCACTGGTAATTATGTATTTTTGTTTGTTGATGAATACTAGTACAGGTAATTATGGATGTTTGTTGTTTGGTGAATACCAGTACTGATATTGAAGGATGTTTTTTGGTTAGTGAATACCAGTACTGCATAAAGCAGTGTGGGTAGATTGCTATGGGTGTTTGTAGATTGGTGAATTATAATAATGGTAATTATGAATGTTTGTTGGTTGGTAAATACTAGTACTAGTAATTATGGATGTTTGCAGGTTGGTAAATACCAGTACTGTACAAAGCAGTGTGGGTAGATTGTTCTGGATGTTTGTAGGTTGATGAATATGAGTACTGGTAGTTACAGATGTGTGTTGGTTGGTGAATACCAGTATTGTTTATTATGGATGTTTGTTGGTTGGTGAATACCAGTACTGGTAATTATGGATGTTTGTAGGTTGGTGAATACCTGTACTGGTAATTATGGATGTTTGTTGAATGAATATTTATGGATGTTTGAATGTTTGTAAATACCAGTGCTGCATAAAGCAGTGTGGGTAGAATATTATGTATGTTTGTTGGTTGGTGAATACCAGTACTGTATAAAGCAGTGCAGGTAAATTGTTGTGGATGTTTGTTGGTTGGTGAATACCACTACTGGTAATTATGGATGTTTATTGGTTGGCGAATACCAGTACTATATAAAACAGTGTGGTTAGATTGTTATGGCTGTTTGTAGGTTGGAGAACACCAGTACTGGTAATTATGGGTGTTTTTTAGTTGGAGAATACCAGTACTGGTAATTATGGATGTTTGTAGGTTGCTGAAAACCAGTACTGGTAATTATGGAAGTTCGTTGATTGTTGAATACCAGTTCTGGTAATTATGGATATTTGTTGTTTGGTGAATACCAGTCCTGGTAATTATGGGTGTTTGTTGGTGAATACCAGTACTGTATAAAGAGTTTGAGTAGAATGTTATGAATGTTTATTGGTTGGTAAATACCAGTACTGGTAATTATGGATTTTTTTTGGCTGGTGAATACCAGTATTGTATAAAGCAGTGTTGGTAGAATGCTATGGATGTTTGCAGGTTGGTGAATACCAGTACTGGTAATTTTGGATGTTTGTAGGTTGGTGAATACCAGTACTGCAAAAGCAGTGTGCGTAGAATGTTATGGATATTTGTAGGTTGGTAAATACCAGTACTGGTAATTATGGATGTTTGTAGGTTGATGAATTCCAATACTGGTAATTATTGAGGTTTGTTGGTTGTTGAATGCCTGTACTGGTAGTTGCAAATGTTTGTTGGTTGGTGAATACCAGTACTGCATAAAGCAGTTTGTGTTAACTGTTATGGATGTTTGTAGTTGGTGAATAGCAGTAGTGGTAAGTATGGATGTTTGTATTTTGGTGAAAACTAGTACTGGTAATTATGGATGTTTGCAGGTAGGTGAATACCAGTACTGTATAAAGTAGTGTGGGTAGATTGTTATGGGTGTTTCTATGTTGGTGAATACCAGTAGTGGTAATTAGTGATGTGTGTTGTTTGGGGAATACTGGTACTGGTAATTATGGATGTTTGTTGGTTGTTGAATACCAGTACTGGTATTTATGGATGTTTGTTGGTTGGTGAATACCAGTACAGTATAAAGCAGTGTGGGTAGAATGCTATGGATGTTTGTAGGTTGGTAAATACCAGTACTGGATAAAGCAGTGTGGGTAGAATGTTATGGATGTTTGTTGGTTGGTGAATACCAGTACCAATAATTATGGATGTTTGTAGGTTGGTGAATACCAGTAGCTGTAGTTATGGATGGGTGTTGGTTGGTGAATGCCAGTGCTATATAAGCAGTGTGGTCTGATTTTTATGGATGTTTGTAGGTTGGTCAATTAATGTACTGGTGATTATAGATGTTTGTTGTTCGCTGAAAACCAGTACAATATAAAGCAGTGTGGGTAGATTGTCATGAACATTTGTAGGCTGTTGAGAACCAATACTGTTAATTGTTGATGCTTGTTGGCTGGTGAATGCCAGTACTGGTAATTATAGATGTTTGTTATTTGATGAATACCAGAACTGATTATTATGGATGTTTGATGGTTGCTGAAAACTAGAACAGGTAATTATGGATGTTTTTGTTGGTCAATACCAGTTCTAGTAATTATAGATGTTTGTTGGTTGGTGAATACCAGAACTTTTAATTATGGATGTTGTTGGTTGGTGAATACCAGTACTTGTAATTTTAGATGTTTGTAGGCTGGTGAATACCATTACTGCATAAAGCAATGTGAGTGGAATGCAGGAGGAGTTCAGGAGTAAGTTGCTAGACTTTGTGAGGAAGTTTTTACATTTATAGAGTATTCCAAGATTTTGTGGGTTGATTTTATGCTGTTTTGAATATGTGTGTCAAGTTTAAGATTGTCATGAATACTTAGGTCAAGCAGGTTAGTGTGAGAGATGATTTCAGCAGACTGCCTGAAGGCCCTATCCTTGTATTTTGTCTCCTACAGGCTTTTGAGGAGAGATCTATGCCTGGCTTATTGGGCATTGTCAGACCCTCTCTGATGGACCTCCTGCATATCCACAAAACAAACAGCACCAGAATTACCCATTCTAATGTCTTAAACCTTGCTTGATGTATAACTAGGACCTGCTGGAGAGACAGGTATGTATCCCAGAGACGACTCCATCGCTGGAACATTATCCCTGTCCATGTGAAGCAGAGTTCCACCCTAACCCAATTCAAGTGCAACTTGGGCAATTGGATGGTGAACAGGAAATTCATCTCTGGTTTGGCACTTCTGTCTGTAATGGACACATGCAACCTGCAAATGGTTCATTTCCCAGGCCCTTGCTTGTAAATATTTCGTCTCCCAATCCCCTTCTTTCACTTATGAAGAGGTATCAGGACTTTTGAGTGGTTTGGGATGCCTTGTTAGGCTTAAAAAGATCCTTGTTGTTGTTAGTGGAGTAGTTTTGCCTTTTTGGGATTAAGTAGCAGTTGAGCAACTTTGAGTCAATTCTGTATGGAGTGGAAGTCATCCTGAGTTATTTTTTCTAAGTCGGTGAGGCTTCTGAGGAGCAAATAAGTGTGAAATCATCAGCATATTGACTGAGGAGTCATGCTGTGTGGAAGCATATAGGTTGTTGGTGAAGTTATTGAATAGAAGGGAGCAGCCGTGTATGGATCCTTGGAGAACAGTTGTGGAGGCAGCAAAGAGGGAGAGAGGGTATTGAGCCATTTTGTAGTTTGCTGTCTCATCAAAAGATAGTAGGGAAACCATCTGAGACAGGATTAGGACAGACTAAACAATGCCATTTGATGTTAGCAGCTTGATGTGTGACATTGTCACAGGCTTTAGATAGATACAGGAGAATGGAAGAAATGAGTTATGAGTTTGCCACCATCCCTACCTTTGTTTATCATGTCTATAAAGGATATAAAGCAGTAGTTCACCACCATCCCTGCCTTTATTTATCATGTCTATAAAGGATATAAAGCAGTAGTTTGCCACCATCCCTACCTTTGTTTATCATGTCTATAAAGGATATAAAGCAGTAGTGGTGATATGCCTAGGCAGAAGCTATGTTGGGTAGGTGTAAAACGTTGTTGCTGGAGTAGGTATTTTAGCAGTTGTTTAAGAATGCACTTTTCTGGTATTTTTGATAGTGACAAGATTATAGCAAAAGGATGAACACTGAAAGTCCAAGCCAATAACTTAGAAAAGAAAAATCGAGTACACCAATAAGTGCCATCACTTCGTTTTAACCAAGTAACAGCTTGCAAGGATGCTACGATAAATCAAATCTTCACTTTAATGAGACTAATAAAAACTGAAAACAGCGGTGCTGTAGAATGTACAAATAAAAAACAGTTGATATAAAATCCAAAAGTCAGTTAATCGCTTTCACCCGGCATCATTCGGGCTTCATCAGAACTGAACCGTTAGTTCACATCTAGCAATTTAAAACTTTTTTGGTGCCCAAACAAAACAAAATTTTACAAAATTTGAAGGCACAAATGTATTGTTTAAGATGCACTGATGTATTATTTAAAATGCAATTGCTGGGCACTTAAATGAATGTAATTAAACACAGTACCCCAATGTTGCAGTTGGACAAATACATGAACTGAATAAATATATAAAAATATATAAAGATAATTAATTCTTTCAAATTTTGTGAATTTAAAAAAAAAAATTTAAAAATACCTATCAATTGATAAGTACTAATATGTTATAACTCATATATCATATAATTTTATAATAATATATATAAAAATATATTAATGTGTGCATAAATAAATATATTAAAAAATTTTAAATATATAATGTTAATTTTCCAGTCTACTAAACATATCATAAACCTGGCATAAATACGCATAAAAATAACATAACATGAATACGCAAACAATGAATACACAAAAAGTGAACAAAAAATAAGAAATAAATACACAAAGAATAAATACACAGGAAATAAGTAGTTAAAATCCTAACTAATTCTTAATACGTGTTCACCATGCCTTACCAAAATGAATATTATAAATATTATAAAATATTATAAAATATTTTTATGTGGTTTAATAATATAATGGGGGTTGGGAGTGGGAGGGTAAGGTTAGGTGTGTTGCCAATAGCACAAAGGCAGGGGGTTTGAGTCTCACAAGGGATAATTGGCTAGGCTTAAAATGGCTCGCAAGAGCAGTTAGCTTAGTACTAATCTATGAACCTATGAGCAATGGTTTGATTCATATATAATCATTTAAACCTGGTGGTGTGGTGGCGTCCAGGTATATTTGCCACCAAATTTCTTTATAGCTGAGCAAACTTTTGAAGTCCCCTCCTTTGGGATCATAATTAATTACTTCAGGTATAATGAATTTAAAACTATGGCTGTTCCCTTCCCTGTCTATGTGTCTATAAAGTGCATTATTGTTATCCTTGGTTCTAATGCTGTAAATATGGTCGTAGATCCTCTTCTTCACGTTTCTTTCCATTTTGCCTACATAGAAACATTGACCTTGTTGACAAATGCTTAAATATATTACCATCTTGGTATTACAATTTCCTGCCTTTCTTTTTACTACGCTTCTGTGTCCATTTTTCAAGTAAATAATATTTTCTTTGGACATATATTTACATTGATTGCAAGTGCTACATTTGGGATTCATACCAATAAAGGATTTTTTGTTGTTGTTGTTCCTTCCCTTAGTTCCACTTTCAACTAACTGTTTGATATTAGTTCGCATTTTATATGTAAACTGTGGTTTGACTCCCAATACTTTACTTAGTTGGGAATCTTTAGAGATAATATACCAAAAATGGTTTAAAATCTTTTTTAATATAGCTAGCAGCTAAATTAATCTGTAATATGTACGTTCTATGGAAGGAGTCTTGACTATTGTCTGTCCCGCTGTGGTCGCAATCATAAGGTGTGTGAATCTCTTGAGATATAGGTTTATAGTTGCTCCCTAATAAAGGAAAATATCTAGAATTCCTATGTTGTAATATATATTGAATGGTAGAGTCCATCATAACAATGGGATAACCTCTCTGTGTAAATAACTCCTTAATAAACTTTAATTCAGTATGTAGTAAATCATTGTCAGATGTCATGCGAGAAGCACGAACACACTGACCTTTAAATATATTGTTTTTCAATTTCTCTGGATGACAACTAGTATACTGTAAATAATTATTGGAAAACGTTTCCTTTCTATGTATAGAAGAAGTAAATACACCAGACTGATATTGAATGAAAGTATCTAAGTAAGGTAGTCCCTTGTTATTGTGGGAATGTGTGAATTTTAAATATTCACTACTACCGTTTAGGAATTCAATAAAATGTTCCATGGTGTTAATGTCTGCTTCCCATAATATATATATGTCATCCAGAAATCTAGAATAATATTTTACATACTTGAAGTAGTCATTAATAAAGAGTACGGTATCCTCCCAATGGAGCATTACCAAATTGGCATAGATGGGAGCGCAAGCGGCTCCCATCGCTACTCCTTTTGTTTGTTTGAAGTGTTCACCTTCAAAATATATGTAATTATTTTTTAATACTAAGGCCATCATTTCCTCTAATAATCTAATTTCGTCCCATTCAAGATTAGAATACTTGTACATGCTTGCACTGAAGGCTTCAAGTCCTTGTTCTTTAAGAATGCATGAAAAAAGATCAATCACGTCTATGGTAAGGAATATAATATTATCATGTTTCAAATCTGTAGGAAAATTCTTTAAAAATACCCAGGAATCTTTGACCATATGAGGGACTTGATCGTATATAGGTTTCAATTTATAATCAATGTATTTTCCTACTGGAAATGTCTTTGATTTACTACCTGAGACTATTGGACGAAATGGGGGATCGTGTATGTTTTTGTGGATCTTAGATATACCCACTAGGGTGGCCAATTTTGGAAATTTCACAGATAAAAAATCATATATCTCCTTTGTGATTTTATTTTCTAAATAATATTCTTCGATATAAGAATCAGTCCTTTGGTAAGCTATATTAAGCTCATTGAGGGATATAGATGAATAATTACCTGAGAAATGTAACAAGTCATATATCTTTTTTGTATATTGCATGTTATCATAAATAACCGTACCACCTCCTTTGTCCGGTCTCATGACTCTAATGTCATTTTCCTTGAGATCTCTTATTAGTCTTTCTTCATCCTTTGTTAGATTCACACTAAAAGCTAGATGTTTGCGTTTGTTTGATTCTTGATAAATTTCTCTAATAGTTAAATTTTCATACAACTCAATACTAGGATGACTGGGGGGGTTGAATTTACTTTTTACCTTAAAAGGGGTATCAATATATTTATTCTTTGGAGAATCTTCTTTGTCAATCACATTCAAATTTTTAAAATAAATAGCTAGATTCACTTTTCGTATGAATTTTTTGAATTCTATAATTGTATCTGTCAAGTCGAATCTAGGGTTTGGTACATATTTCTCTCCTTTACTAAATAGATCAAAATGAGTTTCTTCTATGTTAATGTCAGTATAATTAAATATCTTAAAATTATTGTAAGTGTGTACATACACTATTAGGGCTGTCAGAGGTGCAGATGGCGGCACAAGTGTTGTCTTTAGTTAGAGAAGCTATGGCATCTGTGAAATATTTATTAAACAGTGTAGCAGTTTCTAGTGGGGAATTGTCCGGTAAAGGATTAAGGTTGATTTTTGAACCTGGGCAGAGTATTTTGTTAATAGTAGACCAAAATTCTTTAAGTTTGTACTTATGGTTGTACTGAAAGTTGCAGTAATATTTTTTTGTCTGTTTACTTGTTTTTTTATGTTATGGAGTTCTGTAAATTTCTGTAGTGGCTGGGGGCTTTTGTTTATTAGCCATTGTTTACAGGCTTTACCTCTGTTATACATGAGTATTCTGGTATTTTTGACATCCAAGGGGCATTGTTTAATTCTGCTTTTTTTTTTAGTTGGTGACATGTTATTTAAAGTATCTCGGAACATTTTTTAACTGTAAGCACCGCATCTTCCACAGGTAAGGTTTTATTTTTGGATTGATCAATTGAAGGGGCGGCTGAGGTGAAAGTATAGGGGTAAAAACTTGTGAAATTGCAGGACAACTTATAGGTGTGTTGTTTGGCTTGTTGCATTATTAGATGATTGCAATAGTCTGGCTGAGTGGTGGTCACTAAGAGAGTCTGATCTTTCAGAGGCATTGTTTTACTGGGCACAGACACAATGAGTCGTCAAGTATATAATCTTTGTTGTTTTTTACAGCATATAGGTAATCCATTGAGTTTGGTTAGGCTGTACAGATTAATACGTGTATTTGGGATGTTTACATCAAAGTTTTGGGAATCTATATTGACATCTCCTGCTATGATTTCCTCATTTGGGAAGGCATCAAAGGTCCAGGAGCGGATATGCTCCAGTGTATCCATTTTAGATCTGGGGGGATATCTCTTATGATAATGCAGAACTACTTGTGATTATTTAGATTGAGGAAGGATAGAAGACATTCAGCAGTACTGAATTAGGCATATTGTTGTTATAATGAATGAGTTTGTAGATGTTAGAATAGAGGAGGTCAATTCTGACTCCTGTATTATTTTGGAGTCATTGCTAAGGATAATTTACCCAGGGGAGCATTTCAGTTTGGCTATTTAAGGTTTAAGTTAGGTTTCAATAATGGCTAGTATACTTGAAAACTACTGGGATATCCAGGTGTGACGTGAATGAAGGTATACTATTGATGTGTTGCTGGGTGGTACGACCTGGATTTGGGTGAATGTCACAGTAAAGAGTTATCCTTTTGTAGTACATTAGCAAGTGTATTTTTAACAGGGTAAATTTTAGTTTTTATTTAGGATTTGAATGGTTACAAGGGTTGTTTAAGTATATTTGTATAGAGAGGCTGACATTAATTTAGCTGGGTACAGTTGGATGTCATGTGTTGAAAGGCTGAGTGCAGATAAAATGATATTTGAAAAGATTATCTTGTGAGAGGATGTAAGGTGGCTTAAGATAATGAGAAGCATGGAGAAAGTGAGTAGAAACATGATTGCATAGAGCTTTGGTATGGTGGACGGTACATCTGACAGGTTATTAGAGCTAAGTGATGTTTTATATCGTGGGTCAGTGATTATGGGGAAGGTGTAAGTTATAGTATGTAGAGAATTATAGACGGTATTTTTTCATTAGAGGAAGTTGTAGTACATTTCATAGGCATACAGAGAGTTGAAGTTGTGGGGTAGGTGTGTGTGTGTGTGTGTGTGTGTGTGTGTGTGTGTGTGTGTGTGTGTGTGTGTGTGTGTGTGTGTGTGTGTGTGTGTGTGTGCACATGCGCATGTGTGTCTGTGTTTGGGTGGAAGATGGGCATGTGCTGTGTATGGAAAAAGATGAGTGATTAAGTGATTAAGGAGTTGGTTGGCTATGGAGAGTGGAGGGTAGAGTTAGGTTAGTATAAGTGTAGAGAAGGTAGGACTGGATGAGTGGGAACTGGGGATAGGATAGGTGAACGGAGTGAGCCCAAGCAAAGCAATGTCAAATGGAGTGGGGCCAACTCCTGTAGGGTAGGAATGTAGCGGAGATGCTCTATGGGAGGACAGACTAAGATTTTACTGGAAAATAGCAAGATGCAGTTGCTGTTGTAGACTTGAGTAGCGCTATGCAAGTCTGATATCACCCTTCTTCAGAAGTAGTGTTGTATAATAATGATATTTGTTGCAATTTAGTTGCATGGTTCAATGATGGTGGAGGTGTCATCCAGTCCAGTCACAAGTGAAATGATATATGCACTATTTAGCCTTACACTTTTATGGCTCATACTGACGTTATGCAAAATGAAAGTGGCTTTACTAAAGGATGGCATTATGTATTCACTTTATAGAGACAAAATTTAAAATACCCTTTTTAGAGGGTCTTATTCTTATTTCAGAATCCTGGTCTTGTCTCTAAAGTTCCTTTTGGGTAATTGTCATTGAACGGTTCTTCTTGGGAATGCTATTGGCTCATTTTGGGGATGTTTTTCAGAATGTGGAGATTGAGATAACTTCACTAGTGTGGTTTAATTTTTATCACTGGGTCTTGTTTCCTGCTATGAGGTTGAAAACAGGAATGAGATAGGGAGATATTAAGTTAGGAGGTAAAAACAATGAGTTGATTCCCCTGAAAAAACACTGGCTTACAAGTACAGCAAAGAAAAGGAAAATATACGATTTTAGTGTTGTGTTAGAGTTAAGTGGAAAGTAAAGTTAGAGCAGCACAGGCAAAATAAGTATGTAAGAGTAAGACACAAAGCTGCTAGGATGTAGAGGAGACTACTTATTTATTTATCTTTTGTTGACCAGGTTATTCCCACTAGGGCAGTAGTCTTTTTTCAGGGAAGACCTGCGGTAGTAATCATTCAAGTATGGAAATTTGGTCAGGGCATCAGGGAACTTCCTCTACTCATTGTTTTTGCGAGTGGGACCTATTTTGTATGAACACTTCCTGTTTCTGTTCCAGGCATGGAAGCAGCTTGGAGAAACAGGGGAGCAGATGAAGAAAGAAGGTAATAATGCAGTGGAGAGAAAAAAATTGAGAAAAAGACAATATTGAGACATGCAGGATTCTGAGGAGATATTTCAAAGAAATCTGTTTGATGGGGAAGAGTTGGCAAATGATGGATGTATAATTACAGCCCATCCAGTTAGGAGGGTTGGGGGATGATTTACTTAAAGAAATGGTGATGCAAACTGAGCTAGAAAATGAAGGAGACATTCCCTTGGGGGACATTATGGAGAAAATACAAAAGGAGGATGCAGAGACAATCCTAAAGAAGAGTGGTGAGAAGGAAAAGAAAACATATGCAAAGAAAGTAAAAGAAGAAAAAAAGGGAGTTGCAGAAAAGAAATAGGCAGAAGAAAATGAAAAACAGAAGTACATGGTAATGATTCAAGGTAAAGTAGGCAAAGAAATGGACAGGAATGAAGTGTGGAACAATTTAATAGCTCCTTTGGTTGTAAAACACGTGAGGTAAGAGCATTTATTGTTATCAATAAAGATACTTTTTGTGACATTACATCTGAGGTTGTTTTATCAAATAGAATATTTTCTTGTAAAAATGAAAATAAGAAAGACTACAATGCATGGAATCTTTATGTCATAAAGCATTTAACAGGCAAACAAAAAAGAAAATGCATGCATAGTTTTGAACCGAGATGGAAAGAGAAAGTTTGAAAGGGCATTTGAAAACTGTATGCAAAGAAGTATTGGACATTGCAAAAGTTTATGATAAAAGGAGTTTATGGACTGGTGGATGGGATTGTAATAATGTGTTAAAATAGAAAGAGAAAAATATACATATAATGAGTATGATAAACATAGAGGGGAATAGGGGTGTCATAAAATATGGGGGACAACCCTAGACTTTTTTTGTGAAAAAGAGGGACATCTGATAAGTAACTGTGATAAAAGAAAATATATTTGTGGGAAAATGGGACATGATGCAAAAAGGGTGAATTGAAATGTTATAAATGTAAGAAAATTGCATATTTTTGGATGGATTGTAAAGATGAAAATAAGAGTAAGGAAAAAGAAAGAGAAGAAAATGAACAAAAAGAAGAATTTGTAGAAGTAGTAGAAAAAGAAGAAAAATTAGATGAGAAAAAATAAAGACGACAGATGAAAGCTCTGAAATAAGCAATGAAGAGGGCAAAAATGGGAAATAGTAAAAGAAAACTTTTATTGTTATAAGGATAAAATAACTTAAAGGGGTACATACAAAAGAAAAAAAAAGAAAGGAAATGGATGAAAAAGAATATATACAGCTAATGGTTGAGGTGGGTATAATGGTCAAAGTGTTTGACTCACAAGCACAAGATACAGTGTTTGGTTCTTACCTTTAGTAGGGAAATTGGCTGGGCTTAGAATGACCTATTAAGGCAGTTAGCCTAATAATTAGCTATGAACGTATAAAACCATAGATTTAAGGAAAAGGGAAAATTAAAATTTTATAGTGCCTTCTGTAAATGTGATCAGTATTAAGAATACATTAAGAAGAATAGAGATTTTAGAGTGGTGTAATACATGTGATTTAGATGTGTTTATATAAGAAGACACAAGATTTTTAACAAATGAAGAAAGATTGCAAACAGAGAATTTATGAGGAGGAAAGCTAATTTGGAATTTGAGAAATAAGAAATGTTCTGGAATAACCATATTCTGTAGAAAGGAACAGAAAAAACACTGAAAACTGAATAAAATAAAAACAGCAGTTCACAGACTCTACTGGCAGCAAGTTTAGATGAAAGACAAGCCCACGATGCTGGAAAATCACACAAATCCTTTATTCTTTAAAATGAGATATCCTGTTAGTGCTTTCATTTAAACAAAGTGTTAAACTTCATCAGACAACTGTTAGTTTCAGGTCTATATTAGATAAACGAATGCTTAAATGTTCGAATCTCTAAAGGTTGATCTTTAGAGATCGAACAGTTAAGTGTTTGAATATTTTTAAAAATTAAAAATAAAACAACAGTAACAAAAAAAAAAACTAAAGGGTGTCAGTTGGGGAGCAGGCCCCCCTGCATGCCCCACACCCCCCACTGCTTAAATATACCAGCTCCAAGATTGTACTACAGTGTAGGGAGTGGGAAATTTCACATTTCCGCACTGTAGTGCACTGAAGTGCGATCACGGAGTTGGTATATTTAAGTAGCGGGGGTGTGGGGCACGCAGCTCCCCATGTGGGGGGTGCAGGGGGGCTTCCCCCTGCTACAACCCTTACATTTGACCTTTTTATTTTTTGTTTTATTACATTTTCAAACACTTAACTGTTTGATCTCTAAAGGTCAACCTTTAGAGATTCGAACATTTAAGCATTCGTCAATGTAATATAGACCCGTTAGTTTCACATTCACTTCCTTTATAAACTTCCTTTAGCGTTGATTGCTTAAACAACTCATTAATATTAATAGAACATAAAAATCCATCACATATACATAAAAACACAAGCACCTATTCTTTCTAACTGCATCTGCCTACTACTACCTATAATTATTGAATTTATAAATAGACTATCTTGTGTAAACAGTTTAAAACCAATGCTAAAAACTTTTTTCTAATTAGCATTTTTATAAACTGAGTTTTGGTGTTAAAAAACTGCATGGAATTGCAATAACTTAACATCTCATAAGAACATTTCTTGAAAATGACTAACTACCCCTATTTTATATATATGTGCAAATACAATGGATTAAATATAATAAATATTTGAAAATATGTAAAATATACTTGCATAAGTAAAAAAACTAGTATAAAATAAAATGTATATATTTAAATGAGTTTTAACTAGGTGGTACTACCTTCACTTTTTTCCTTTCAAGAGCTTTTAACTTCAGCACGGGGCCAATTGAGTTACGCTCATTCAGACCTGGGCAACTATCTGCCTGTAAGCAGATTTGCCACCTGAGCTCTTTTATAAATAAAAGTAGCCCCCATGGCTTGTTATCCTGTATAAGTACTGAATCTATAGCCATGAAGCTAAACTTGTGCTCACTATTACAATTAATGTGTTTAGCCAAGGCATTGTTCTGATTGTGTCTCTTTACAGCATATTTGTGCTTATAAATTCTCTGCCAGAGTTTCCTTTCCATTTTCCCAACATAGAAACACTCTCAGGAAGAGCAGGATGCCAAGTAAACTACTGCTTTGGAACAACAATTGTATTTACTGTTCACATAATATATTGTGTCTCTCACTATAAAACTGTTAGCCACTTGAACCTTGTGGCACCAGGAACATGCCCCACATTTGGTCATTCCTTGTCCCTCTCATAACTCAGCTCTCTGCTTTATTTTAAGTAGGTCTTTAAAATTAGGCCCCTTCCTACATATGATCGTGGGTTTATACCCCACATGTTGCCTCATGTAGGAATCTTCCAGTAGTATGGGCCAGTTTTTTTCAAAGATTAATCTTAAAGCTTGGGCCTCCTTACTATAAGTAATCACAAGTACTTTAGTAAAATCTGATGAAACTTCTTTTGTTTCATTAGGGCTAAAGTTCCGAGAACAAGGCTCATTGAGAACTACTTCTTTATGAGAGTCTATCAAGTCTACAGATGTATGTTGCTTGCCTAGTATTGGCTTAAAATGACAATTCAGTCTTTTGCTTTTAAAGTCTTCCACTAATTCCTCAATTAATTTCACTGGATAGGCCCTTCTGAGGAACATAGAATGTAAAATATCACACTTGTCAAGAAAGTCTTCGAAAGAGGTGGTCATCCGGGCAGCTCAAACTAGTTGCCCCTTGACAACTGACCTCTTTTGATGAAACGGGTGTGAGCTACTAAAGTGAAGGAAGGAATTGGAGTAAGTTTCCTTCCTAAAGATTCTGGCTACATATTTATTGTTGGACAGGTCTTTACTTAATGAAATATCCAAATAGCCAATGGATTGAGTGCTGTAATTCCATGTGAATTGAAGGAAAGTGGTAGTTTCATTTATATAAGTCAAAAGATTCTCCAATTCCCTACTAGAACCCTTCCAAATTAGGCATATATTGTCCTGAAATCAGAGATATAACCTAATTTTTGAGAAATGACCTGACTGGAACACGTACTTCTTCTCCCAGTATGCCATTACAACATTGGCGAAAGCCCCACCACATGGTGAGCCCATGGCCACCCCTCTGCTCTATAAGTAATAATTGTTGTCAAAAGTAACAAAATTATTACTGAGGACCAGTTATAAAAGTTCAGAGATTAAAGTAGTAGTGTTGTGGGGTACCTTGTGTTCTAAGAGCATCTTGTTCCCCCATTCCAAGCCAATGTCCTGGGGAATGACAAGTTAAAAACCTTGAGCCCAATAATATTGAATAATAATGATAAGATCTTTATGAAAATATTACAAAAGAGACTGGCAACTAAAACTGAAAATATTATGGAAGATGTATAGTATAAAGGGGAAAGGAATTATTAATAATAGTTGAGAAACTGTGGAGGGTATTTTGAATAGAAAAGAAGTGAAAATCATGCTAGGAGAAAGGAATTTGACACAACTGGATATGAAATCTTATGAGGAATAATACAAAAGTATAAGTGAGAAAGTTAGCAAATTATGTACATCTATTTATAGCAATAATAAAGTAAAAATACTTGTAATGGCTGGTTACATCAAGAGGTGCATATGAAGAGTGGTGTAATACAGGGATGCCCAATATGTTGTACACTCTTTTCCTTAGTTATGAATGTGATAGTATTTGAAGTAAATTACAAAATGAAGGAGGCGGGGTATATAACACCTTAGGGGTTAAATTTTCCAGTACTATTAGCAGATACAAATGACATTATGATAATTGCAAAGAGCAAAATTAGGATACAAGAAAAAGCAATAATTTGCACAAATAAGTATCTAGAGGAGATAGGATGGTTTTAAATAAAGAGAAAAGTAAAGGTTTAGGTGATATAGTAAAGATAGAGAGTATATATTTTACAATGAATGACATTTCTGTGCTAGGTATAACATTTGGGAATAAAAATACAAGTACAATAAAATGGGAAAAAAGCAGAAGAAATAAATCAAACCTGTCTGAACATAGAAATTATCATTCAGAAAAAAAGGCTTATTTGATAAATTCAGTAATGGTGGGAAATAGCATACTTAGCACGTGTGTTTATGTTGCCAACAGTAATTGACAATGAATTACTGCAGACAATTGTTTTTATTTATATGGGGTTCTAGATTAAACCTAATAAAAAGAGGAGTTTTGTATCTAAATAAAGAGGAAGGAGGTTTAAGGTTAATTAACAGAGTTGTATATGCTGCTTCATTAAATTAGTACAACGTGTTAAAGTAGATAAATGAAAAAGATGAGACATTAGTAGTAAAATTATATAAATATAAGTATAATACATTTTGGGGTATGGTAAAAGAGTAAAAGCGAAAAAGAGTGTAAAAATGAAGAAATAAAATGTTACCAAGAAAAAAAATATTTTTATGGAAAATAAAAATTGATGATATAGAAAAGGAAAGAAAGCTATAGTATAAGAATGTCATGATAAAACATTACTATGTGAAACCATGGGAAAATCTAACAGATGAAATAAATACCACAAAAATAAGAAAAAAATGGTGTAATCAGTAAGTAGAATGTCAAGATTTTTTGTGGGTACCAGTAAAAGGAAATATGCATAAAAATAAAATTGACAGAATATGTTTACATTGACATAATTTATTTGTCTCTGTTTACCAGGAAAGTCTGACTGGCTAATACCCATTTTCAATGGAGGCCCAGGGAAGAAAAGCTCCATTTGTTTACAATGCATTATACTTAGGTCCTGTTAAACACAAAGTAGTTACATTTCATTTTACATCTATAGAAATACAGTATTTACATTTATACATTCTAAGATTTCACAGAGGTAGAAATTACTAAAGAGAAAGTCCACATGCAACTTAGTGAATTGCACTGGCAGTAGTTATGTATAAAAGCTATTTTGTCATTTCAGTGAGAGGTTGAGATTATTTTGTTTAAGCAGAATATTTGGAGAATATCATACGGTAAGCACAGTCTTAAATTGGTGACAGTGATGTGCAAGACCAGGACTGGGTAAGGTGTTGTTTAAGCAGTAGTTTAATATTATTGAGGTTATCTGTGAGTTTTATTTGTTTGGAGATATTATTCCAGAGTTTAGCAGTATACTGGGAGCACAGCAAGTCTCCTGCAATATTATTTGACTTATTTATGAGTAGTAAGAATTTGTTACTAGAACGGAGGTCCATTACTGGACAGAAGGGCAGTAATAAGTTTTGTAGTGCAGGGCAGTTTTCTGGATGATGAATGAGTTTGTGTGCTGTAGTTAGTTGCAAATGTGTTAGGTAATTGTGCAGTTCAAGCTAGTTTAATTGCTTCAACCTGTGACAGTGATGGGTCCTATGAGGCAGATTGGTGGCAAATTTAGCTATTTTCTTGTAGCAGGAGGTGAGTTTCAGTAGCATATAAGAGAATTGGCAGTAAGAAGGTGGTGGTTAGAGATTTTCTTGGAGTATCTGTAAGGACTCCATTGATCCTATAAAGGGATCCTAGTTTCTGGTGAGTAGATTTAATGGTGTGCAGTATATGCTGGTCATATTTGAGATTGTCATCCATTATAATACCTAGAAGTTTAATGTGAGTTACAGTTTCAGTGATATTATTATTTGCAGATTTTATGGTAAAAGACTGCTTTTGATATGGGCAACCTTTTGAGGTAAAACGCATTAATTTAGTTTTCTTGGGGCTAAGTAGGAGGGTTGATTCTTTGAGCCAGGTTTCTACAGAGGAGAAAAATTTTTGGGTAATGTCTTGGAGTTTATTTACTGTTGAGGCTGCACATATTAATGTTGAATTATATCTATACTAAGCTAAACTAGCATGGTGAGTGGAGGTGTGGAGACAATGTTATCTTTTGGCTTATCCTGGTTAGGGGTCACCACAGAAGATCACCGGTCTGCTCATGATTGGCAGTGGAGTTTATTTACAGTGCCAAGTTGCCAGCCCATGCCCAACCTTCACAGAAGGTGCACACACACACACACACACACACACACACACACACACACACACACACACACACACACACACACACACACACACACACACACACACACACACCTACCTGCATGTCTTTGAAGTTCAACCGACCACTGGGAGGACATGCAGACTCTGCACAAAAGGCACTTCAGCCGAGAATTGAACTAAAGAACATCTTACTGTGGTTCATAGGTTCATAGGTAGGTACTAGGCTATCAGCCCCTGGGTCTATACAAGCCCAGCCAAAAAGGTACCTTGGCTTTTGCCACCCAAGAAAATTATTTTCCTGTGCCACTGTTGAGCAGAGCCACAGAGGTGATCCCCTGGGTGAATTTTCTATTTCCCATCCAATCATCAAGATTTTTCTTGAAGAGTGCTAATGAGGAGCTTTGTTTGATATAGATAGGTAGTTTATTCCAGAGTATGGGAAGTCTCTGGGACAGGAACCTATCCCTCCAGCATGTTCTGTTTATTGTGGTGACAAGGTTTAGGTCCCTAGAGCATGTAGCTCGGTGGGATTGGGATTTCTTTAAGTGGAGCATATCCAACAGCTCTGGGTTTGACATAGCTTTGTATGTTAGGCAGAGATCACCTCTGAGTAGGCGATATGCGATGGAGTAAAGCTGGAGTTTTTTGAGACAGTCTACGTAGGGCATCTGTTTGAGGCCAGTAATCCTCTTTGTGAGGTATTTCTGCAGCCTTTCCAGTTGTTGTCTTGTGAGGTACATACCAAAAGGGGCATTGTACTCTATAATGGGTCTAATGAGTGATAAGTAGAGGGGAA
The DNA here is from genome assembly GCF_019279795.1 of Protopterus annectens. Lineage (NCBI taxonomy): Eukaryota > Metazoa > Chordata > Ceratodontiformes > Protopteridae > Protopterus > Protopterus annectens. The sequence goes on from NC_056748.1 coordinate 528,683,928, forward strand.
CAATGACCTCTTTTTTTCTGGATGAGAAACCTTTTTTGATGAGGTGTGCCACGTAGAAGGATTTCCTGACTACTGTGGCGATGTGATTATCAAAGGAGAGACTACTGTCCATCTGTGTCCCAAGGTCTCTTATCACACTTTCGGTGTTAAGTATACTACCGCCTATGTTGTAGTTCATGGGTACAGAGTTTTTACCAAAGGGGACGACAATGCACGTTTTGGCATTGAGCTTGAGGCCATGGCTTTGACACCAGGCATCTGTCTCAGTGAGGTCCTTTTGTAGGATGTCCACATCATTAGGAGTTTCGATTATGGCTCCTAGTTTGCAGTCATCTGTGAACTTCATTAGCCAAAGACTTTCTGTGTTAGCCTGTACTTCAGAGAAGTAGATGCCAAACAGGAGAGGACCCAGGACTGAACCCTGTGGTACTCCACTTGTCACTGGTCTGAAGTCGGATTTGGAGTCTGCTACTTTCACAGTGTGGGTTCTGTCAGTGAGCCAGTTGGCCACCCATCTTGAGACATGGGGATTTACACCTAGTTTAGTGAGTTTATCTATAATTCCAGAGTGGGGGATGGTGTCAAAAGCCTTGGCAAGATCTAGATAGGCTGTGTGAACCACCTTACCCTTGTCAATGGCTTTGGTGACTGCTTCAAAGAAGTCTATCAGGTTTAGGAGACATGATCTGCCTTTTACAAACCTGAACTGGGTGGGGTCCAGAGTTTGGAGATTACCAATGTCTTTGTTTATAAGTTCCATGATAATACGTTCCATGGCCTTGCAGACCAGGCTCATCAGGCTAATGGGGCGGTAGTTCCCGGGGTCTGTGGTGGCTCCCCCCTTGTGGAGTGGGATAACCGTCACTGTGCACCATTCAGCAGGCACAAAGCTTGAAGTGAGGCTATGATTGAACATGGTACCTACGTGGGGTGCCAGTTCATTCTGTAGTTCATGTAGAATGCAGCCTGGGATGTTGTCTGGTCCTATGGATGCTGTGTTCTTGGCTTTGGAGAGTGTGTTTTTTTACCTGTGCAACTGTGATTACAGGAACTTTGCATTCTTCCAGTATAGAGATGGGCTCTTAAGGGGGTGAGAGGGGGGTAAAGTTAGCACTGAACCTATCTGCCAGGATGTTGGCAATATCAGTTGGGTCTGTATATTTAGTGTCATTGTGCTGTAACTCAGAGCAGATCTGAGTGTTGCCAATGAGATTCTTGACATAGCTATAGAATGCTTTGTGGTTGTCTTTAGAATCAGTGGTGATTTTGTTTTTGTAACTAGCTTTGGATGATTTTATCAGGGATTGCAGCTTCTTACTGTGGCTGACCAGGGAGCTCCTCCACTCATGGGATTTTACTCTCTTTTGCAACAGTTTCTTCCTTCTGTTGTACAGTTTGTTTATGGCAGGGAACCACCAGATTGGCTTCCTTTTTTTGGAGGATAGTGTCTTGGTTCTGTTTGGGATAGCACGATCCATGCACTCATGTAAGTGCTTATAAAATGCAATTGTGTAGGATTCAGCAGTCGTAACTGTATTTCCCATCTGCATGGGTGTCATGAAGTTCAACACTTCTGTCTTAAGAAGCATGAAGTTGGCTTTGGAGAATTTATTTACCATGGTTTCCTTAATGGGGGGTGGGGGCAGGATGTGGATATCTAGGGTAATTAGCTTATGGTCGAATCGGACCAATGAGGCATTGACTTCAGGTGTGGAACACTGGTCACTCATGTTGGTAATGACTAGATCTAGGATATTGTTGCCCCGTGTGGATAAGTTGATCCAGGTCATTGGGGTTTATTAATTCCAGAAAGTGTTGAGTGAAGGAGTTGGTACATGAGTAGTTTTCCCAGTTAATGGTGGGGTAGTTGAAATCACTCATTATTAGGGTGTTTGGTTGAACCCTAATATTTTCCAGTACATCAAGAAAAGAGGAGTGGGAATCCTGGAGTATGGTGGGAGATCTGTAGCAAGCTACAATTTGGATTGCAGTTTTGCCCAGAGTTAGTTGCACTTGGATAACCTCGGCTGCATTATGCTGAGCAACTAGCCTGGAGGTGTGGATATCCTTAATGAATATGGACACACCTCTGCCTTTGGTGTTCCGGTCCAGGTTACATGGCCAAAAAGTGTGGCATGAGTTATAGCCTGGTAGTGAAGGGGTGCTCTCTGGAGGATTGAACCAGGTCTCAGTCACTGCACAGATATCGATGTTCTCCATTTTAAGGAGTGCCTCGAGTGAGTGCATTTTGAGATTTAGACTTCTATCATTGAGTAGCATCACCCTCAGTTTTTGCTTGCCTGTTCCTGTTACAGTTGTGAAATTGTCATTTGAAGCTTGCCTAAAAAAGGCACTATAGGGGCAGCAAGAACCTTAGCCAGTATCCAGAATCCCAGGGGTGACAGATGCAGGCCATCTCTGGCAAAGCATCATGGTCTGTCGACCATGTCATCCCAGGCAGACAGATACTGGATCCCTTTAGAATGGCACCAGAAGCTTAGCCAATTGTTGAAGTCAATCATTTTGTCCTTGTACTGCAGTATCATTCTGGGTGATGGCAGAATGCTACTCAGGGCTAGGGTCATACCTGCCTGGGCTACAAGATCGAAGAGCTCTTCCATGTCTTGTTTCATGTAGTTCAGGGAGGTATGTCTCAGGTCATTCACACCAACATGGACAATGACAGAGTCATATTTGTACTTGTTGTGGAGTGACCTGAGTGTGTGGGTTATGTGGCGAATCCTGGCACCTGACAGGCAGCTGACAGTAACCTTCTCCTTGTTTAGCCTGGTGAGTGGGACATCAGTGTGCCTGACTATAGAGTCACCTATGACTAGTGTGTTGGGTACGTTGTTTTGCCTTATTGGCTGTGGTTGAGTGGCACACTGAGTCTGCGGGCTATGTGTCAATTGGGTTGTGTTGGGGGATGGAGGTTGCTTGCGTTTCTGCTTTGGAGGTCTCTGTTGCTTAGACAGATTATTATTGAGAGCCTCCACAAATGTTTTTGTGTTTCTATGTGTGGATTTTGGTGGTGTAGATTTAGTGAGACTATGTGATGAGTGTGGTGTGGTGCAAGTGTTTACCTTCACCTCTTGACTGTCAAGTTCAGTCTTGATTGGAGAGAGCTTTACCTCCAGTTTGGCTAGACAAGTGCATCTCTCACAGGTTGTAGTGTTGGGTGGTAAGAGGACAGGGTTGTCTGTGTATATGAGGCAATTTCTACATTGCCCCAAGATGCCCAGAGAACACTGGGAGCTGACCCTTGGACATGCCTGAATAAAACTATTTTCCTCTAGATAAGTGAGGAGAGTGAGTACAAGAGCTGTTTTTCTCTAAGCAAGTGAGGAAAGTAAGTACCAAAACTGTTTTTTTCTAGGTAATGAGGAAGGTTGAGTGCTATAGTAATTAGTAGGTTATTTAGTGCTTACAAGTTCTGAACAAGTGCTGATCACGAATAAGCAAATTCAAGTGCTAAAGCTAAGAATCTGTATCTGGACTAAACTATTTACAGGAAAGGGGGGAACAAGTGCAAATGCAGCCTTTTAAATCAGAAAGTTGAGAGAGATGGAAAAACTGCCCAAACGGCCAATAACTACAATTTCTGGGCCAGAACCACACCTTATGTGGTAGATAGGTTACCTAGTGCTTACCACTCCCACTGATAAGCTAGAAGGCTTCCCTCCAACACAGAAAGCTTAAGGGGGCTCAGAAGCTTACATACAGTCCTGGATAAAGCAAATCTGAATCTGGACTACACTAGTTACAGGGAAGGCATTTTATATATATATATATAAAAGTAGCTAAAACAGCAGTAAAAACAATTCAAATGCAGTGCAATTTAGCACACTTGAGTTGTAGCAATGATTACTAACTGCTGCACCACCGCAGCCTGTGTGGAGGTTATTAATAAATATATTAAATAGGAGACCACCCAGGCCTGTGTGGAGGTTATTAATAAATATATTAAATAGGAGACCACCCAGGCCTGTGTGGAGGTTATTAATAAATATATTAAATAGGAGACCACCCAGGCCTGTGTGGAGGTTATTAATAAATATATTAAATATGATAGTACCCGGGATAGAGCCCTAGGGGAATCTGTAGTAACTAGTTGAAAGGATGGGAAGGTTTGTTGCCATTTAATGGCTTCTTGCCTTCCAGAAGGGTAACTAAGAAACCATGACAAGGAGTGTTTTGAAAGTCCTACCTAGGAGAGCTGAATAATTTGAGTTGCTGGTGCAAGACAGTATCAAATGCCTTTGACAAGTCTAAGAACATGGTGGACACAAGCAGGCCATTGTTTCTATGTTAACGTATTATATTGGTAAAATGTTGTAGAGCAGTAGTGGTGTTATGCTGTATCCTAAAGCCAGGTTGTGTTTCTGAGAGCAGGTTATTTGATGTTAAGTAGTACATCAGCTGCATATGGATGCATTTTGCCAATATTTTGGAGAGGGGGGAGATAATCACTATTGGTTTGCAGTTATTAAACTCTGTAGATGTGCTGCCTTTGTGCAGTGGTATGATGCAGGGTTTTTTTCCACAGTGATGGGATGTATCTTTCTGCAATGGACCTGTTAATTATTATAGCAACAGGGAAAGCCATGACTTCTGCAGCCATTTTAAGGTAGTCTGGTGGCAGTTGGTCTACAGTTATGGAAATAGTTTTCAGTTTAAGGAGCAACTTCATTATGAGTAAGGTGGGTACTGGACTAAAACTGAAGAACTGTGCGTGGTTTTGTTTGGGAAGGGGTAGAGAGAGCGGGGCAGTTGTATTAGTGTCTAAGAGAAATAATATTGATTGTATAAAGTAGGAATTGTACTGTGCAGGGATACAATCTGTCATATTGTCTGTTTTTGGAGAGGTAGGTATGGTCTTTTCAGGGTAGAGTAATTTATTTATTTACGACCAAAAAAGTTTTGGGTTGTTTTGAAGTTTGCCTTGGAAGATGGTATAGCTTGTTGGCTTGTCCTGTTTGACATGGAATTTGGAAGCTTTCTAAGATGTCTAAATTGCTGGAAGACATTTTGAGTTCCACTTTTATGCCAATTTTTCCAGGCTTTATCGCTTTTTATCATGTTTTTTTTTGTTTCTTTTGTTAGCCATCGTTCATGGAGTTGGACTTTACTCTATTATGTACTGGTGCTAGATTATTTAAGATCTGTGAAAATATGTTTTCGAAGTGTTCTAGATCAGTATCTAGTGCCAATGTTCTAAGTACATTCCAGTTATATTGTTTTAGTGTTTCCTTGAAAATATCTTTGCTGAAATTGGTTGCGTTTTGTATTTGATTAGAAATAATATATATATATCTATATATATATATATATATATATATATATATATATATATATATATATATATCAACGTTATGGCATATGTTGGTATGTCGTCACTTATCCTATCTGAAAGGCAGGCTACTTTTGTCAATTTCTCTGGTTTGTTCATAAGGATCCAGTCTACTGAGTGTCTCTCTGAAGTTTTATTGATTCTAGAGGGTATGTTATTAATTGTTTGAAGTTGTGTTGTAAAAGTTTATGGATTCAGTGGTAATAATGATTTGCCGGTCTATATTTAAATCTCAAAGTATTATAGTTCCATGGTTAATTTTTTTTTTATATCCACTACAGGATGTTTTCAGCAGCATCACTTTTATTCCTTGGTGGTATATAAATTGCTGTTAAACATATCATTTTCCTATTGCTGATTTTTGGAGTGTTATTAGAAGTTCAGCATTGTTAAAATTGGGTATTACCTGTGGAAGTCAGGTGATGGTTAGGGAATTTTTATAGATGATTGCTACACCACCTGCACACCTGTTTTGTCTGTTATGCTTGAGTATATTGTATCTTTGGGGGGATCTCATTATCGTTTGTTTCTTTTTTAACCAGGTTTCCGTATCTATGACTACATCAGGAGTGTATGTGGCAAAGTAGGCATGTCTGTCATGGATTTTATTGCACATATTCTTAGTTTCATATTTAGAAGGTGAGTTTGGGTTCTGTTTTTTGTTAAGAGGTATTAGGTGTATTAGGTGACTGGTTTATTTTGGGGTTGAAAGTGATAGATTTATGAATAGTAGGACCTTGGTTGGGGTGAATATCTCAACTAACATTTTTTTGAATTGATACTTTACAGAGGGAAGAGTGTGGCCAGTTATATTTTGGTCTTGGTTTGGTATATAATCATAAATTTGGATACTTAGTTTTGAGATATTTATAGATAAATAAATCAGATGTGGTTTGCTTGTAGAGATAAGGTACTGTGGATAAAGATAGGCTGAGTAGATATTGATATTATTTTTGAAGATTGGTGGAAGTCCTAAGTATTTGAAGGAAGTGGATTTGATAATTGTTATTGAAGGCTATTAGAGTGAGGAGGAATAGTACAGTAATCAGAGTTGGGGCATCTTATTTAACTCGGGTTTTATCTTCTCTGTAAATTAGGATTAGAAAATGTTAGGAGGGTACTGGCTTGGTTGTACAGATGTAATATGTTAGTTATATGGGGGTAAGGAGTAGAACAGATTTAGAGAGAGTCTTGGGTAATATACTAGAGTGGGTGTTACTATTGGGAGTAATTTAATTAATTGTTTTTCTTCTGGAAGAAGCTGATGGTATTGGTTTTGAGTATTATGTGGGTGGTGCTAAGGAAGTGTAAATATGAGGTAAGAGGTGGTGGGTGGGAATTGGGTGTAGGGTAGGGGAGCAGAGTCAGCCCAAGCATTAGACAGGTTGAACAAAGCAAGCTGAAACTTGGCAAAGAGACAAAGAAAAACAATCAATGACTGAACTTAAACAGCCACCAATCTGTTAAGAGAGGTACGTAAAATGAACAATGCAGTTTAACAGGCCTCTGTGCCAGTAGATGAAAGTCTTGATCTTGTTGGTCTAGGACAAAGTTTTAATAGCAGAGTTAGTCCAATATCACCATGACCTGACAAATAGTTATATATAACAATAAACCATTGCACTTGACCATTTGAACAACTGTGTAAAGGTAAGGAGGTTGCTATGGATTTTGAAATGCAGAGTTAAAAGGCAATCCCCCACCCCAAATATCAGCAAAACAATGAGAAAAAGTAAGCCAGAATACAGGACAACAGCTCTGGAAAAATACTGCCTCAGAACTGAAAGTGGTTACACAAGCACACAAGCATATGGAGCAAAAGAGAAATGTACTTAAGGAAGGGTGCCAGTGGACTGCTAAAAACAATCAATGGAGCACAGCTGAAAGAGAAAGCACCAAATGGAACTATTATAGTGGGCAACATTCTTTGTTTTAGGCTGTTAGAATAATAGCCCACAGCCTGGAGTTCAAATTGCAGACGTCACTGTTGCAAACATATCTATTTGCTTGCAGGGGCATTTATAGAAAAATAAAAGCATACTAAAGAGATAGATGAGTGCACTGAATCATTGGTGACTGTGCACAAATACTAGCTCAAAGCTGAAAATTAAATAACTGTCTCAGGCAAGAAAAATTAGGAAAGGAAGGTAGGGGGTGACTTTACTGAATGCATGTAGTTCCACTAAAGAAAGACAGTAGGATATAAATAATGGGAGCGGCAAATCTAGAAGAAGTGAAGAAAATATAAGAGAAATAAATCGTTTGAGTAAGAGCAGTAAGAGTAGATCTCAGTGTCTGTTAGGAAATAGAGAGTAAAAGCTAACCAACAGGATGTCTGTGGAGGAGGGTTTACAGACTTTAAGGTTATTGCTAACAAACTAGGACACACTGAACCACTTGCCTTCAGACTAGTCACTATGCAGGCTAAAATACACGGAAGAAAGACTGAATGCTCCTAACACTTACAGTACAAGGGCAGAGGTGATTCAAAGTTTGTCCAAAATAAATGGTGGGTGGATTGAGGGGACTTAGACTACCTTATGGATGAGCCTGCTGTGTGCATGCTCTATGGAACATATGTTTTTGAAATATGAAAGAGTAAAAATGTTATGGGGAAAACTATGCAAAGAAGTTTTCTTTTTAAATATAAAAGAAGTGGATAAAATAAGCATGGATATGATTAAATATGGATATTATAAGAATAGAAGTAAAGAATATGTTAAAAGAATAAATAAAAAGTTTTATATGTCATATGGGTTATACGGAATCAAAAAATAAATAAAATGATGTTTAATGCTTGCTATTTTTATTGCATTGTATATATTTGGAGCTTTTCTCTCCAGGCCTCCACTGAAAAAGGGCAATAGTTCAGCCGGATACTCCTGGTCAACAAATGTAAAATAAATAAATAATAAATAAATAATGGGAAATGGATTTTAGCAACAATAAATCAGATGGGGTCTATGGAAAAAGATGTGGGAGTATAATAGGGATGAACATTTAGTATGGTTGTAAGGAAAATTATGAATATGTGCAAATGTATTTTCATACCTATGTGTTTGTACATGTGTAAATATTTGTAAATATATAAATGTGATGCAAATAAGAATTCCTTTTGTAAGTAAATAAAGGACCCTACACTTTTTGATAGCTGCTGTGGGATCTTTGACATTCACCTGAACAACTCAAGCAGAGGGAGCCTCGGTTTAACATCTCATCAGAGGGCTGTCTCACTCAGGAATGCAGCACCCTCCTTCTACTGCACTGCAGTGTCAGCAATCCATCTACCTGGTGTGAGAATAGAACCTTCTGCACCAAAGGAGACTGAGCTACCTATTGTAGTGGGAATTCAGAAAGTGTTATTTCACCAAAATGGGGAAATCAGGGCTAGGAACCATGGCTATGCCCTTACCACATGCTATGTGGTAGAGTCTTTAATAGAGAATTATGGTGATATCCCTGCATATTACTAGAGTCAAATCACATTTCTTTTAGCATATAAGAACATATGCAAACAATATCCCTACAGACTGCTTAACTCAAATCACATTTTATGTTGTATATGCAGGCATATTCAAAGCAACAGTCCTGCAGACTAGTTAATCAAATTCAGCAATTGTTTGTATCATGTACAAACAACTATCCTATACTTTAGTAATTAACTAGCGATGTAGTCAGAATTGATTTAGTTCTTGGAAAACTTTATGTTCAGCATAGGATTTGTTGTCATTCTATTGAGGACTCTTTACAATGGTTAACACCAAGCCACAGCTCAGAAATCATGTCATAGCTGATTGTAATTCAATGATCCTTATTCATTCCCCACAATTCAAATTTTTTGCCTAACTCAACTAATCTCTAAATCAACTTGAAAAGACAAATGGACTGAATAAAAAATAAAAATATGTTTTTAACACCTTTATTAATTTATCACTTGTGACATAAACAAACTTAAATTTATATAAAAGTAATTAAATTATATTAACAAGTTGCCTCTGATCTCTCATATATCATTCTAATTTACTTTATGATGATATCAATGTATACAGATACTTCCATTGCACTACTCATAAAATCCCAATTTACTCTGTTGAATGCTTTCTCTGCATCAAGACCCACCAATAACAATGCTATTTTCTTATATTCTGCTTCCCTACGGATCATTGTTTTTCTATTAGTAATGTCAAATGTTCCTGTTCAAAACCACATTGGTTTATCTAGCAATTTTGGCATCATCTTTGTCATTCTTTTAGCCATTATAGACATAAACACTTTATAATCATGGTTTACAATCGAAATGGGCATATATGAAGCTGAATCAGATGGGTCTTTACTGTCTTTTTTTTTGTTCAAATAATTGTATTAATTTTTCAAGTAAAATAATAATAAACATTTACATTTCAAGCAAGAATAAATTATAATGGTCTCAAACCAAATATGAAATAGAAACAAGCAAAAGGAAAAAGGAAAAACAATTTGAAATACACAAACAGCGAAAGGTGCATATTATTAGAAAAAGTCATTTTACTTCTTCATCACTTAAGAAGGTAAAATTAAGTCTTTTTTAAGTGTCTCAATAAGGGAGAGAACTTTCTCCCAAGGATTATTAATCCATTTCCTAGGAAAGATTCTCATTTCCTTTACTCTGATTTCCAGCAGTGCTACATCTTTCAATAGGATTAGAAAATCATCAAAGGTTGGAGTGGAGGATGTCTTCCATTTCCTTGTAATGCATTTCTTAGTAACTGCCATTATAGTCCAAAGAAGGTAAAGGTCTTTGCTTTTTGTAACCACAGTTTCATTTATATTCAGAAGAATTAGTGACTTTGACAAAATAAAGGAATCTGTAAAATAGCTTATAGAAATTCACCAATATCTTCCCAGTATTTCTTAATATGAGTACATTCATACATAATATGAGACCAATCAGCATTACATTTTGAGGAACATCTCCAGCAAGTTATGTCATTAGAATTGTTGAATCTAGCACTTTTGTTGGGTGTATAGAAAGCTCTATGCAAAAGCTTCCATGAAAAATGTTTCCAAATTTGTATATTGGAGGTTAATTTAATAGAACATAATAAACTAGTTTTATTCTCATTTGATAACAGTAATGGGATATTCTTTAGTGATAATGTTCCAGAACTTCTGATTAGGACTGGCTTTGGATTTATAATAATTTTATATAGTTTTGAGGTTAAATTTGTCCAATTAAAGTCCCTGTAAATTACTTCATGTAAAAAATATATGAGTTTAGGAATGGAAGTAAAAGAATAACTATCTATTGTTCTGCATAAATCTTGTGCATAGGGAAGAAGATTACTAAGAGCTAACCAGTCTGAATTTGATAAATCAAATGTATTAATTAACTGCCTTACATCCATGACTGTCAAGCTTTGCATACACTGGAACCAGCATGTAAAACGTTTTGCTTTCCATGAATTATGAGTATTTGAAGGAATGTTATTGAAGAAGTTTTTTTGTAATTTTAAAGGGAATTAATAACTGTAACCATAGTTTAATATCAATATTATTATTTACAAAACTCCAGAAAATATTGTAAATATAATTTATATAGTTTAGATTGGTGGGTTTAGTAGAATTCTATTGCAAGATAATATGCCAGAATCTATTTGTTTGTTCATTTAATTGTAAGTTTTTTGTCAATATACTTTCTTTTAGGAATATAGTAGTATGTAAAGTTTTCCATGCAGAAGAGAATTTTGGATCAAACCAATGTATTACTGTTTTGAAAATGGAAGCTTTAATATAAGATTCTAAATCAGGAAAGTTAATTCCTCCCATTTCCCAATGTCTAATATGATTTAAAAAAGCTATTCTATTCTTTTTTGGGTACCAAAGAAAATTTATAAGGATCTAATTTAGTTCTTTTAAAAGCTTTTTACTGGAATTATAGGGATAGCTAGTGCAATGTAATTTACCTTTGGGAGTAAAACCGTCTTTATTAACTGCAACCTGTCTTCAAATGTTAAATACAATTTATTGCATTTCCCAACTAGTAATTTTAGGGTATTCACAATATTATTATAGTTAGTAGATAAAGTTAATTCTAAGTTTTCACATAAAACAATCCCCAGATATTTTAGTGAAGTGACCTGTTTCCCAATTATTTGGTGTATGTTAATATTATAGTTGTTTATTTTATTTAACAATATATGATTTGATTTAGAGCTATTGACTTTTAAACCTGAGATATGATAGCATTTTTCAACTAGTAAATTTAGTTAATGTAGTGATTCTTCTGAGTTAACTAAGGTGAGTGATATATCATCTGCAAAGAACATTATTTTGGAATTAAATTGGTCAAATATGTTAATGCCTTTAATTTTGGGGTTAAAACGAATTGCTGATGAAAAAAGTTCTATTGCTAATGTAAACAACATTGGGGACATATGACACCCCTGTTTGGTACCCTCAGTAATTTCAATAGCTTTTAATGTAAATGGGCCTAATTTTATATAGGCCAAATTGTCTTTATAAAATATTTTTATTAAAGTGATGAATTGTATAGGGAAATCATAAATTTGAAGTATTTTAAAAAGATAATCCCAATTTAGTGAATCAAAGGCTTTTTCAATGTCTAAAGTGACTATTAGGGCCTCATGTTTATCTCTATTTAAAATGTCTATAATGGTTAAAATTCTTTGAATGTTATCATGGGTGTGTCTATTATGAATAAAACCAGTTTGGTCATCACTTATGACATGAATGAGTGATTTTTTTTATTATATTAACCAAAATAGGCATACGAATTTTAAAGTCATTATTAAGGAGTGAAATTGGTCTATAAAAACTGCATAAGTTGGGATTTTTATTTTCCTTTAATATAGGGGTGATCAAAGAATATCTCCATGAAGGTGGAATTGTGCCTTGTGAATATGTTTCATTTAGTGCTTTTTGCATAATTGTTATAGCAGAAGCTGGAAATAATTTATAAATTTCAATAATGATTCCATCAATACCTGGAGCCTTGTTGCTTTTACTTTTTTTAAATTTTTCATTAATTTCTTTGAGAGTAATTTGTTTTTGAATATTTAGGATTAAGCTTTCTGGTATTTTGTTTATATTTCAGGACTCCAAGCCCAAGTCTAAGTTATTATGACGTGAATCATTATTATTGTAATGTTTTGTAAAATGAAATTTAAAGGCTTCCAAGATGTCACTTATATCTGAGACATTTTTATTATTTTTCCCCTCATGAATTATATTTGTGATATTATTTTCAGTGGAATGTCTTTTTAATCTCATTGCTAGATTATGCATATATTTGGGTGAGACAGAGAAAAAAATTTAGTTTTAATTTTTCCAAAGCCAAATTGGTTTTGTGAGTTAAGATATCATTGTATTTTTTATTTAATTCCCCAATTTCTTTTTTTTTTGCAACTGAATCTATCACATTCTTAGAGTTAATTTCTATGATTTGTTTTTGAATATTAACTAATTCTGATTCCCATTCCTTTGTTTTGTTATTATACCAAGTAATAATTTTGCCATTAAGATTTGCCTTTAATGAATCCCATAAAATAACTATGTTTATGTCACTAGTATAATTTATACCTAAGAAGTATTGCATTTCCAAGTCCAGCCATGCTTTAATTTAGTGATGTAAGCTGAGATTCTTTTAGAAAAGGTCAATCAATTAAAGTCTATTTGAAATTTAAGAAATTAGTGTGTTATAATCAAATAAGGGGCAAGGGATTATAGAAAAATATGATATTTTCATTTTTAAATCTTGGGATACAAATATTTTATCAATTCTCATTTGGGTATTGAATCTATAATCACTATGAGAAAATAATGAAAAAATGAGAAAATAATAATTAATTATCTTTCTTAAGATTAAATGAGTCAAATAATTGCAAATTATCTATCCATTTTTTAAGAGTTCTCCCTGTAGAAGTAATACAGAAAGGTCTTTTATTAGTAGTTTCTGAACTATCTAAAGTACAGTTATAATCCCCTCACAAAATTAAATTACCCTTCGAAGTTTTATTGATGAGATCTATATGCTTATTAACTGTTCCTACACCCATACCAGAAAACCAATATAAATTCACCCAAAGTCCAAATTCTATTACTAAATTGTATTAGACCATCTTTGTCTTTATAATTATAGATAACTTGAGGATTGGTGACGCTTTTCCTCCATAGTATTAATACCCCATCATCAAGTTGAATCATTGACTCGGAGACAAAGTGCTGTCATGGCAAACCCCATGGTGACCAAAGAGATCAGAAGAGCAATGGTACATGGTTTAAGCAGTATTAAAGGTGTTTAACCTTCACATTTCCTATATGTAATTGATCACATCAACCCCATGTTCAACATCACTGACCAAATGACTAAAGCAACTCTCTCTATGGACATCCACGAAACAAATCTGTTTTCTCACACCACAAGTGTCATGAGTAATGTCAGAAAATGCTAGTGATAAAAATAACAGACATGTATATAGAAGGCAGTTTATGTATACACAGACATATAGAGGATTTATTTTTAGGGATGAATTAAAGGCTGATGTCATGCTGAAAGAACGGTATGCAGCTGCCTGGTTAAGTACAAAATGTACGAGGAGGTTAGTCTACATTGGTTAGCTTTATTAAGGATGCTCGATACTTTGTGGGGGATTATAACACTGGGAAAGTAATAAAAAGGTAAATGAACAACAAACAAACTGAGCAGTGTGTAAGTTGATGTGATAAGCACAACTGTAAGCTTGCGATGTAAACAGGGAACACAGTTTACAAGTCTCGAGTACGAGAAAGCCGTTTTTTTTTTTTTAAAAGAAAAAAAAGTGGTTTAACCAAAGAAACAAGACTGTAATTTATATAATAATTCAACAGAGACTAGAAACAATCAAATTTAACCAAAGAGCTTGTTTCATTATGAAATTATAATAAATATATGGTAAAAGCTCATATGTTGTTGGTCTTTTGGCTTTTCCTGGTTAGGGGTCGCCACAGGGGAACTCCGGTCTCCTAATGATTGGCAGTTGTTGTTTATTTGGTGTCGAGTTGCCAGCCTGATGACCAGCCTTCAACGAAGGCATGCCCATTAAACTCATGTAAAAAATATATATATATTTAATGAAATCATAAACCTTCTATGTATTTTCACTGTTAGCTTTCAAATGTATAGGATGTGTATAAGGCATTTTCTTAAATATTGCTTTTCTACAGTTTCCCAACCCAAGATAATGTTTAATAGAAGTGTCAGTTAGACTATTGTTATCAGACTACTGTAAATAAGTAACAAACAAACCAAAAGTATATATATGAAGCAATGACTATAGTGAAATGAAATTAGCAAAAAGCTTGAGAAATTAAATGAAGAAAACATACAATATTACCTTTAACAATGACTTTTAGTTTTAGCTGATTCTTTGAGAGAAGCAGTAGAGGTGATACTTTTTATGACAGTTCTTTGCTTTTTTATCTTCACATCAATCCAAGTATTTTTCTCAGGGGCTCTTTTCAGTGAAGTAGTTGAAGACTAATCCATCTCCTCTGGAAGTGTCATTATCTTATTGTTTTGTAATTGCTTCCTCAATGTCATTAAATGTCCTCATTTCATTTAAAAAAATCCTTATTTTTGCAGGATATGCAAGTTGGGCTTTTATTTTGTTTTGCTTGAGTAACTTCATAAGTGGCCATGCTTTTTTCTTCATTTCTAGGACTCTGAAGGAATAGTCGTTATCAAATTTGATTAGATTCTGATTATACTTCAGAGGGCTTTTCCTCAAGCACATTTAAGAACTAGTTATTTGTCAAGATAAGAAATAATTTTTACTATAATAGATCTGGGCGTGGATGTAGAAGATGAATTGATTACAATTGATAAAAGACCATCTTTGTCTTTATAGTTATAGATAACTTGAGGATTGGTGAAGCTTTTCCTCCATAGTATTAATACCCCTCTGTTTTTTTTTACTATAAGATGAATTAGATAACCTTAGAAATTCATTTGGATTCCAAATGAAGTTATCATTAGTTTTAAAGTGAGTTTCCTGCAAGAATACCACTTGTGCTTTATTTAATTTTAGATATTTAAGTAAGTTGGATCTTTTCCTTGGGTTATTTAAACCATTAGTGTTCAAAGAAAGCAACACTATGTCCATCTTGGTTATTAACTATTGAAGAATATTTGAATTGGATATAGTGACAAGATATTTTGTTACTTAATTGCTGTATAACTTTCATACATATATTAAATCTAATAGACAGATTATTGATTCATTCTGAGTTATATAAATTAGAACTGAAAAAAATTCCAGAAAAATAACAAAACATGTATATAGTAGATTATCTCATGCATGTGTACAAACAGATACTTAAAATAACCTTTTATCAAACATGGAATGAAAATCATTCCCAATCTGACAGAACTAAAAGGTTCAGTCAGATTAACCCTCATTACTGAAAATAAACCGAACTCTTTTGAAAGAGTAGAGGCTCCATAAAATGTTACTCTGTAGAATGTATGGTAGATTATTCCTCAGCATAAACAATAACACATATGAATAAAAGCTCATTGTGAAAAAAACACTTAATATATAATTCTGATTATAAAGTTTATCATAGTTGACAGTTGTGAGTGATAAACCAGGTACACAATTTCGTATTGAACAGATATTTGTATAGTACAGGTAGAACATCATGAAAGGTGTTAGAATAATCCTGTTTCCTTCCATCATTAGTAGATCCCTATACACCAACTATTTCACTTAGTATCTGGGTTATAGGATACACTATAGGTTGTGTTGTGGGGTTTAATAACAGTAGTAACAACTATAAGACTGGGCTTCTACTTTTTGCGGGAATATTTGAGAATGATATCTTCAACTGTCTATGTGTCATATCCAGAACATTAGTGTGCTAGTGCTTTCCAACAACTCTTTACTTTCTGCAGAACCACTAGCATAATAAGAAACAATAAAATAACTCTCGTATAAACAGTGAATCAATATATTTTCCAAGATATCTACATTTACTCAAGTGAATTAGATTAAGAACAGAGAACACAGCAATCTGTGTATAAAGAAACCCCTTGGTGTATACAGTTGATATTAGAACATTGCTGTCAAAGATATCTAGCAAGTAAAAGAAGCATGCACCTTACTTATTACATAACACAATGCTCCAAATAGAGAGTTAGATTGTCATTAATTTAGAATAAACTCTGAACAGATTAATGTAAATGATAAAATATTAGAATTTTCAACTTAAAATAAACATGAGCCACAGGGTTCTAATTCACAGACATACAGTGTTTAAGCATAAAAATCAATACATTTTAATACTGCATATTAGGAACGGAGCATTGACAGTAAAGTGGTCTATGAAATGTTACCATCCTTTAAAAAGAATTAGGATATCCACTCTGTCAAGTTCCTAATAATAGTGGCATTTCAACACAGTCAGCATCCTAAAGGGGTAAATATACCACAAATTATGCATTCCTGCTACTTTAAATGAATTGTCTAAATGAAGCAGCAAAGATAAAACAATCACAGGTATGAACTCAACACCTATAATGCTTAGATATTATATCATACTTCAGATAAAAGTTTTCTCATGGTACATACTCGAAACTCAGACCCATTATAGAGTACAACACCCCTTTTGGAATGTACGTCACAAGACATCTGCAGCAGCTGAAAAGGCCACAGAACTACCTCACAAAGAAGATTACTGGCCTCAAACAAATGCCCTGCACTGACCACCTCAAAAAACTCCAGCTTTACTACATAGCATATCGCCTACTCCGAGGTGATCTCTGCCAAAAATATAAAACTATGTCAAACCCAGAGCTGTTGGACATGCTACACCTAATAAAATCCCAATCCCTCCAAGCTACATGATCTAGGGACCTAAACCTTGTCACCACAATAAACAGGACATGCTGGAGGGATAGATTCCTGTCCCAGAGACTTCCCATACTCTGGAACAGGCTACCCATCTATGTCAAGCAAAGTTCATCATTAGCACTCTTCAAGAAAAATCTTGATGAGTGGATGGGAAATAGGAAATACACCCCGCTCTACAGTGGCACAGGAAAACAACTTTCTTGGGTGGTGTAAGCCAGGGAACCTTGTTGGTTAGGCTTACGTAGGCCCTTGGGCCAATAGCCTAGTACCTACCTATGAACCTATGACACAATATAATGTCAAAAAACATCTAGTAACTTACTCACCCTTTCCCACTTGAGAATGAAATTGTTTCTCATTCATTACAAAACATTCCTTATTACAATCTGGCTATGATAAAATATAAGCATCATAAGGTCACATTCTTATTTTAATTGTTGACCAAGTCCTGTGTAATTCATGTCAGACTTAGAATATGTCTTATAAAGGATCTATTGTTATATATTACTGCTTTGCCCTCTATCTCAGTATGGCTTCAAATGTATATACAATATTCATTTTAATTATATAACTGAATTCCCCAGCTGAATTATTTATGAAAGATGATCAGCATATATATGTGTTGATAAATAATTTTAAACTAAATACACTCACGTACCTTGGAATTTCCTTGCTTTATAACTTTAAAAAACATTTTATGTTCAAAGATGTTAGGGATTTCAAAAGATCTACTGTCTCTTTAAGGCTATGAGGAAATGTATAGGGTGTGTACCATAACATCATTGACAATGTTTTCCTGCAAACTTATATAGGAAATTATGTAGGGCAGAACACTGATTCCCTCAATATTTGGAATAACATCCATAAGGACATCAGCAAAGGGGTGTAGATTACAATACTAACTTGCATGAGAAAATTTCCTAAGTTCACAAGTAGAAGAAAGTAGGTATATGAAATCAATCATTAGACATCATCACAACCCTGCTGATGCCCTTCAAAGGTACCCATTCCATCCAACTGCACACCAACAGCCTAAACGAGACACTAGTATCACGAAAGGGAGACAACCAGAGTGTGAGAGAAAGAAATGAGCACTCTGCAATAGGAATCCAGCAGTTGTGACAGCTGCCAGTCAATCCTTTAAAAACTGAAACTAAAACATACTTTGCACTTAGATCTAAACCGTTAGCTGACGCCCTATCTTGTACCAATTGTTTAAAGAACCAAAGTTTCTCTTCTTCAGTGAACACATGGCGAGATCCTGAGACTGTTCAAAAATATACAAGCAAACATCAATTAGGTTTGCAACAATTTGGGACAAAGGCTCATCATTCCACCATGCACTCAACATACCCTTCCAACAGTCATAAAACAAAATGGCAATCTCAGCTCAATCTTGCCTCCATTAAAAGCAATCTTTCCCAAAGGAAAGAAATGACAGTGCCACACAAACACAAAAGAACACAAAGCAAATGTTCCGTGAAGCATGTATTGACAAAATATCACCTCTTATAAGTGAAAATCGTTGACTCGGAGACAAAGTGCTGTCATGGCAAACCCCATGGTGACCAAAGAGATCAGAAGAGCAATGGTACATGGTTTAAGCAGTATTAAAGGTGTTTAACCTTCACATGTCCTATATGTAATTGATCACACCAACCCCATGTTCAACATCACTGACCAAATGACTAAAGCAACTCTCTCTATGGACATCCACAAAACAAATCCGTTTTCTCACACCACAAGTGTCATGAGTAATGTCATAAAATGCTAGTGATAAAAATAACTGACATGTATATAGAAGGCAGTTTATGTATACACAGGCATATAGAGGAGTTTTTTTTAGGAATGAATTAAAAGCTGATGTCATGCTGAAAGAACGGTACGCAGCTGCCTGGTTAGGTACAAAATGTACGAGGAGGTTAGTCTACATTGGTTAGCTTTATTAAGGATGCTCGATACTTTGTGGGGGATTATAACACTGGGAAATAATAAAAAGGTAAATGAACAACAAACAAACTGAGCAGTGTGTAAGTTGATGCGATAAGCACAACTGCAAGCTCGCGATGTAAACAGGGAACACAGTTTACAAGTCTCGAGTACGAGAAAGCCATTTTTTTTTTAAAAGAAAAAAAGTGGTTTAACTGAAGAAACAAGACTGTAATTTATATAATAATTCAACAGAGACTAGAAACAATCAAATTTAACCAAAGGGCTTGTTTCATTATGAAATTATAATAAATATATGCTAAAAGCTCATATGTTGTTGGTCTTTCGACTTTTCCTGGTTAGGGGTCGCCACAGCGGAACTTCGGTCTGCTAATGATTGGCAGTTGTTGTTTTTTTGGTGTCGAGTTGCCAGCCCGATGCCCAACCTTCAACGAAGGCATGCCCATTTAACTCATGTAAAAAATATATATATATTTAATGAAATCAGAAACCTTCTATGTATTTTCACTGTTAGATTTCAAATGTATAGGATGTGTATAAGGCATTTTCTTAAATATCACTTTTCTACAGTTTCCCAACCCAAGATAATGTTTAATAGAAGTATCAGTTACACTATTGTTATCAGACTATTGTAAATAAGTAGCAAACAAACAAAAAGTATATACATGAAGCTATGACTATAGTGAAATGAAATTAGCAAAAAACTTGAGAAATTAGATGAAGAAAACATACAATATTACCTTTAACAATGACTTTTTGTTTTAGTTGATTCTTTGAGAGAAGCAGTAGAGGTGAGACTTTTTATGACAGTTCTTTCCTTTTTTTTCTTCACATCAATCCAAGTATTTTTCTCAGGGGCTCTTTTCAGTGAAGTAGTTGAAGACCAATCCATCTCCTCTGGAAGTGTCATTATGTTATTGTTTTGTAATTGCTTCCTCGATGTCATTAAATGTCCTCATTTCATTTAAAAAAAAATCCTTATTTTTGCAGGATATGCAAGTTGGGCTTTTATTCTGTTTTGCTTGAGTAACTTCATAAGTGGCCATGCTTTTTTCCTCATTTCTAGGACTCTGGAGGAATAGTCATTATCAAATTTGATTAGATTCTGATTATACTTCAGAGGGCTTTTCCTCAAGCACATTTAAGAACTAGTTATTTGTCAAGATAAGAAATAATTTTTACTATAATAGATCTGGGCGTGGATGTAGAAGATGAAAGAATAGGTTTCCCAATAGCTCTATGAGCTCTTTCTGTACCATATGAGAGTCCTTCTTTCAGATCTAGAAAATCAGGCAGCCAGGAATTAAGAAAATAAATAATATCATCACCTTCAGTCTTCTTGGGTAGCCCAAAGATTCTTATATTAGATCTCCTTTCTCTATTTTCCAAATCGTCCATCTTGTTGGTAAGCCACTTATTCTATTGCAGAAGAAATTCACCCTGGATTTCCTCCTCTCTAAGCCTTCCATCTATATCAGACAAAGACTTTTCAATGTTCAATATTTTGGTTTGATGTTGCTGTAGTAGTGCTTTGAAGGTCTCAATTTGTTTATGACAACTTTCTCTTAAATTTTTTAAGTTGTCCTTGAAGCTGCCCATTTTCAAAGATAACTGTTGTAGGGTAGAGGACATCAACTGGATTTCTTTCCTCAGAGTAGTTTCTGCATGAGAATTCTTTGAACCACTCATTTTCCAAGACCAGTTTTAAACTCCAGATGTTTCTGACAGGAATTTTTTGAAGAATATATTCCAAAGTTAGTATATTGGTAGCAAATAAGTTAAAGAACGTTAATTAACTTTTTTTCTAGGAAAAAAAAATATTTTCCTGTTATTTAAAGTATTTTTATGGAGCTCTAAAAAAGTGTTGCTTTCAGTCTGCCATCTAGGCTTCGCCCCTTGGGTCTTTACTGTCTTTATGTATTATAGCCACCACAGCTTTCTTCCAGGATGTTGGTACTTCCCCACCTTTTAAAATACTATTAAACAAAACCTTCCAGATATTTATCCCTCTCTTCCCTCTTAGCTTCCAAACATCCATCGGAATACCATCTATTCCCAGAAACTTTCTTGCAGATGGTTTATACATCACCATTTTTATTTCATCCTGTCCTATCCTATCTTAACTGTTAGTTGTTGAGGCTCATCTACCTTTAACCATGGCATATTTAAGTCTTCCATAAATATTTCCATTTGTGCTTTTTCTTCATTTCCCAGCTTCTCTTCTTTATACAAATGTTCATAAATTTTCTGAAATATCTCTAATACCTCTACAAGATCTCTAGTTATTTTTCTTGTTATAGGCTCCATAAGTTTGGCAATAACCCTTTCTATTTTCTTTTGCCTAAGCCGTTATGCTATAAGTTTTTTGCTCTGAAGTTATTATCAAAAGACAGTTACTTAACAGAAATCTTTCTAAGCTCATGCATATTATCCAAATGCTCTTTTCTCTTTAGCACTCTGCAACTAAGCCTCTTCTTTTTCTGTGAGATTACCTTTGTTCTGCAATATTTTAAACTTTGTCAGTCACTCTAAATAATTCTTATTACGTCTAAACCAGATCTCATTTTCTTTTACTTTTATCCTATTTTTAAATTTCACTTTCATTTTATCCTACTCACTAGCTATAACTTCTGGAATAGTTTCTGTCTTCCCTAATAACTCCCAGATAATTTCCAGTACTCGTTCCTTAAATTACTCTGTTTTAACAAGTAGGTAGAGAACCACTATTGTCTTATCTTTACTTCATTACCCTGTATTTATATCTTAGTAATTATTGGCACATGATCTGAAATAATTAATGGATGTCTGTCAAAGTTCTCAGATAAATGCACACGTTCCTTTATTTTATGTCTAGTCTAGCCCAATTATTGTGCCTTGAGGAATAATATGTAAATGTTTCCTGAGTTCCTCCTACTGAATTTACATTTTTCATTCCAATATACTGCGGTGGTGGTGCTGCGGTGGCGATGTAGCCACACAGTAAGACGTCCTGTTCGATTCTCAGCTAAAGTGTCTTCTGTGTGGAGACATGCGTGAATGGACGTACCTTCGGTGAAGGCTGTGCATCAGAGCTGGCAACTCGGTATGTAAAAATCTACTGCCAGTCGTTAGCGGACTGGAGTTCCGCTGTGGCGACCCCTAACCAGGAAAAAGCCGAAAGACACAACATTCCAAGCACTTTCAAATATTTCTTCAGAAATCTACCTTGTTATATTTCCCTTTTAAGCCCCCAGAAACATCCTCATTATTGTAAATCAAATTCGAGTCTCTGCCTTTTAGTAATATTCCCTGCTGAAACCTAATTATTTCTCCCCCAATTTTTTTAAGCTCTGTAATAGCAGTTTTAGGCGAAATATGAATATATGCCAGCATAATCCTCATTTTTTTGCCAGGAAGCCCTT
This sequence comes from Protopterus annectens, assembly GCF_019279795.1. NCBI lineage: Eukaryota > Metazoa > Chordata > Ceratodontiformes > Protopteridae > Protopterus > Protopterus annectens. The sequence goes on from NC_056748.1 coordinate 528,706,517, forward strand.
ACTGCCACAAATCTGCCACTACTATCTTTTTTCCCTCTTCTATCATTACTGGAGCTCCTCTAGCAAAGAATATAAATACTCCACTTTTCCTTTATCCTTGATGTTCTGGAGAATATCCATCCTGAAATCCTTTCTTTATTAAATTCACATGCTTAGTTCTTTCCAAATGTGTCTCCTGTAGCACACTGAAGAAAATTGTTGATGAGTTTGAGTCATAGTATCTTCTCCACTAACTTTCTCCATCTGTGGCACCTTGTCAGACTGCATTGATAATCATCTTTTGAATCGTGGTATCTTCTCCACTCCATCTGTGGTACCTTGTCAGGCTGCATTGATCATCATCTTTTGAATCGTGGTATCTTCTCCACTCACTTTCTCCAGCTGTGGCACCTTGTTAGGCCGCATTGATGATCATCTTTTGAATTGTGGTATCTTGTCCACTCACTTTCTCCATCTGTGGCATCTTGTCAGACCACATTGATGATCACCTTACTATATTTGTCATTTGGCTTCCTGTAATGTCCAGCTGTTTGGGATAACAAGTTCCATGAAAACAATCTTCTTACACAAAGATGATAAATTCTTCAACTCACCTCCATAAAACCAACCTGCTACCTCTCCTTCAACCTTTTAGTATCACCATGAATTCTAAGCTGACTCGAAGTCTGTAATGTCCAAGTGTTTGGTATGACCAAGGTCAACTCAAATGCTACAATGATGCACTTTTTGGCATTTAGTTTGAGCCCATTTTTGGAACACCAGCTATTGACAGTATTGTGCTCCTGTTAGAGTGTCTGTATGCCAGTGGGGGACTTAACAATGACTCCCATCTTACAATAATCTGTGTAGTGAGTTAACCAGAGATCCTAATTTGATAAGTAGAAGAGGTATATTCCAAATAGCAGGGGTCCCAGCACACATCACTGAAGAACTCCACTGGTCACCTTCTTGCACAACAAGGATACACCCCCAACTCTTACTGTGTCAGGCTTGTCCCTAAGCCAGCTGGCCATCAACCTAACTACATATGGGTCAGTTTGGAGCTCCTTCAGCTTATTTATTACATTTGCATGCAGTTTGTATTGACTGGCTTGCTGAATTCAATATACACTGTGTGGACAGCTTGCCCATAGTCTACAGCCTGAGTAACCTTCTCAAGTAAATTTACAAGATTCATTAGCAGGATCCACCCTTGACAAAACCAAACTGCTGGGGCTGTTGTCAGATACAATTTGTGATATCAGAGTTAATTAGGTCAGTCATGATACTTTCCATAGCTTTGCATAAAAGACTCTTTAGGCTAATAGGTCTGCAGTACCCTTCTCCTTTATAAAGGTTTATAAACCATTCTCCTTTCTAACTATAACTGCTGCTTCTTCTCACCTACCTCATATTTTAACTAAAGTTGCTATATTATGATTTTAAATGACTTCATTGTTCTTCTCTCAGGCATGTGTATGGTTACACCTTCAATAGTTGTACTGGTCACAGCCTCCAAGGAAAAACTTACATCTTTACCAATAACATCTGATAGAATGTGTCACATCATCATTCTAAGCAATGAAAGGTATCACCTTTGTTCTGCCCTTAAAAAAACAAAAGATCTCCAATACAGGAAAGATCTGACTTCCTTTTGGAAACCATACTCTATACACTGCTAAATCATTGTTTCTTCCCATAACTTGCAAGTAGATTCATAAAAACATAAAGGTTATAGATATGATATCCTACAAACTTCTAAGAGGTGACCTGTGTCTGGCATACGGTACATCATCTGACCCATTAGTGATGGATTTACTGCATATCACAAGTCAAATGGCATCAGAAATACTCAGCCTAGGGATCTAAACCTCTTCCTTAAGATCAACAGAATGGTTTGGAGGAAAGGGTATAATTTGCAGAGGATACCACTGTTATGGAACAGACTTCCCATCTACATAAAACAAAGTTCATCCGTGTCCATTTTCAAGTGCAACTTAGATATATGGATAGGAAAGAGAAAATTTACCCCAGGAATGCCTCCTGTACTACTAATGGACAGATGTGGCTTCTAAATGCTTTAGCATATGCATGGGCCCCCTCAAATGATCTACGGTATGATCTCTTGGGTCTATATGACAGTATCGAATGGACTAAATAGCGAATACTATTTAGTCAATCTGATACTGTTGAAATGGCAAAATAGCGAAGTTATGGAACATCGAATTTTTTCCCAGGGAAAAAATTTGGTGGGCCGTCTTTGGGACTTTGCCATTTCCTCCACTATGGTGCGATCTCTGAGTTGGTATATTTAAGTAGGGGGGTGTGGGGGGCACAGCCTCCCACATGAGGGTGTGTGGGTGGAGAAGCCCCCCACTTAAATTTGTGTTTAAGTTTATTTATTTATTTTTTACTGAGCAGCGAATTTTTTCCCTGGGAAAAAATTTGCTGTTCTGTTTGTTCAATATTTTGTTGTTTCGATATTATCAGTACGATTCGCTATTTACATCATACGATAATGTGATATAGACGCGATCTCTTTAAGGGTACTATATAATTATTGACCATGGGATGGATAAGACTAATCTAGAACCAAATGGGGTAGGTTGTTTTGAGCACAAAAAGGGAAATTAGCTTGGCTGAAAATGACCCGCAAGGGTTGCTAGTTTACTACTTTTTTAGGAACCTATACAAAACCACAGGTCCCTTACCCTATCCCTGCTTCATGAGGTGTCATCACTGCTTGCCTACAGCTCTAGTCTTCAAAAAATGATGAAACAGCGCCTACAGAAAACATCTACATATCACTGCTTTAACAATCCAGGGATAACATAGGATTACCTTACAACTGACCTATCTATTCATCCTCTAAACAACAGTAACTACACTAAAGAAATGTTATATGAAGTTTTTTGCCATCTTCCCTCCTTCCTGCAGTCTCTCTGTATCCTCTCCAGCTCATTTCTGATTCTGATTTATAATATTACATGTCCTTTCTTGCTTCTACTCCTCATCTATATCATATCTGTGCAACCTTACTGTTTCCTGACTTTCACTGTCATGCCTCTCCATCTACTTTTCCCACCTCCCTCCAGATCCCTCACCCTCATATTCCTAACTGGGATTTCATGAGTTGTTTGTTTCACTGTATCTTGCTTGTTTTGTAATCATATGGTGATGTATGTTGCCTAGCCAAAGGTAGCTTCAGGGAATGTAAAAAAAATTGAAAAAAGTTTGCCGAAACTACCTTCAGTGAACATGAGCAGAAAGCTTTTTCTTGTAGGTGTCAAGTACCCCTGTACCCTTTATGTGGGAAAACACCCTCTCCCACATCCCTTGGACTTACCTGTTCCACATCTGAGATCGCACAACATTTAAGGAAGAGGCAAACACTACTTTTGCTAAAACTATCTTTGGCGACCTGACTCTTTCCCTCATATGTTACAATGTATAAATATGCTATTTAATGTTTGTATTGATCATTTGTTTGTTTATCTGTATAATGCTGTACATCCAAGCTGAATATGAAATAAGTCCATTTGAGATCAGCACTCTACCCCAGTTAACAAATTTAAATAAATAAATTGGCTAGCCACTTCATTTCTGGATTTTGCATTTCAGTGTTTTATGGTTTATATTCCTAATATGCACCTATACTGAGTACTGTTAAGTTTGTCATTTGAGTATTGCCATGCTTGAATAATAACAGTCCCTGCTAAAACTGCAGCAAGGGTCTGGTCGAATGCTTTCCCTAATTTGGCCTGATCTCGTTAGATTCCAATATGGTCCAGCTGCGTTCCATCCTGAAAACCTGATCCTTATCTTTTAATGTGTTCCTTTTTGTAGATTCTTTTATTAAGCAGCTGTCAACTAATGCATAGAAAATTTGTTTTCAGGTTACACCAGAGGGAATTAAGTTGATTAAGTTATTTGCTCAGCCTTACTTAATATGGATATAAAACCATGAGAATCAAGCCCAGGTTAAGTGGGACAGAGGTATTTTCTGCTCTTTGTTGTAACTTAATAAGATTTGCTACCAGCGAGTCTATACTGCAAACCTTGAGCATTCTCCAGTTTATTTACTATCATTCATCATGCAAAGGCTTGCTAATAGCATGTTTGGATAGCTTGTTTTCAGTTGTGATAGCCAGTGAATGAGTTTCCTTAACAGGTGTTTACACTGGGTTATGTAAGCCTGGGAGCCAACAATTTATAATCTTGGTGTTTTGTGTGTTGCGGGAATAATGGACTTAGTGTGAGTCGACCAGCTCTATTCTCTGAATACACATATGCATATTTATTTATTGATTCTTGATTTTTTTTGATTGACTGTTTATGTATATATGTATGTATGTGTTATGCTTGGCACATAGCGGATAGTGGGGGAAAAAGCTACCATACAATCAACATGTCAATAACCAGGACTAGTATTACATACTCAAAACAATAAAAAAAATTCTTGTATGTTCCTTGAAAATTTCTAAGCAGTTTACTCCAGTGGCAACAATTAAGCCATATCCCAGGTTCAATGGCTGTCTTAATAGTCTAAATGTGCAATAACCACACGTTCTTAAGGCAGCCTTGTTATTTGGAAAATAGTTTTACTGTCCAAGCTTAACTTCCAAGACAAGTTATTGTGTGCAAAAAAAAAAAAAAAAAAACACAAATAATCACCAACTCCTTGGTAGTAAATGTTAAAAAACACCAGTCCACACCAGGTGCCACTCCACACAACAGTTTAATTAAGCTCTTTCATCTTAATAATGTCAGACTTCCTCAGAATAAATGAGCCTTCAAATAAACATTATATACACACACTCCTGAAAGCACTTAATTAAACTGTTGTGTGGAATGGTACCGGGTGTGGATTGATATAGTGTGCGAAAACATTTTGAGCAGAAAAGAAGAATCCCTCTATAATAATACTCAAGTGATTGTTATCGGCTTTCATCACAAGACTTGCATGTTCTGGTGATCAGCAAACAATGTCATTTATAGTCTAAACTCCATTTACATTAAAAGCTGCTAATTGTAAAAGTTTTTATGCCATCATACAATTAGACATCTTAGCCTGCTAATGCTTACTATCAGCAAATCTGCTTTCTAACATTGAGAATACACAGTGTCCAATCATGTATTCCAAAAAACAACTGTTTGCTTTTTCCAGTACAGCATCTGGTTGAAAGATATGTGGTATTGTACACACAAGCCAATATTAGTACATATTAAAGCAGAGATGTGAGGAAAACGTTAAGTAAACTCTCAACAATTAATATGCTGTTTTGATAAATCCTCCTAAGCTCATCTCTCCTATCCTTTGACTTCATATAATATCCTGTATCTTTACTGTTTTAGCAGGCACCCCCAATACTTCCAAACACAACAGGATATTATTCTTTGCATTGATGATGGGCAATATTTCTTCTGATTTTCTTCGACTTTCTTTTGCATTTTTAATCCTTCTTCTATTGTTGTGATTAAGTGCCACAGCACTAAGACTTCTAGGGTCTCTCTAGGCAATCAGTTTAACAGCCACTTCACAGTTACTCACAAATACCTCATACTCATTTTGTGTCTGTAGACATTAATTCCAGCCAGTAGCTGGAAATTCAAAAGTCAGTCCTAGTTCAACCTCTTTCTTTGAGTTAGCAAATTACTTAAAAAAAACAAAAACTGACAAAGACCATAATCAATAGTAGCAGATTCAAAATATGATCTGTAGACCCTAAGGCCATCCAGCTACATTGGACATGTTATTTGACACTTGTAATTTCTTGTTCAAGTAATAATGTACCAAAGACAATGCAGAAATAAGTTATCCTAATGCTGATGCTAAAAAATGTAGTTAAACTAAAACAAAAAATCAAATCTGACTCGCTTCACTTCCATTGCTTCCAGCACGCTTACAGATGTGACCTATTAAACGCATTTAAAAAAAATGGAAATATATTATATTATCTATATGTATATGAAACCACCATGTCCAAATAAAGAGCTTTATCAGCAATTACCACACATATAATTAATAATAAACACATTCATTATAAAGGGATATTTAAAATAGGAAATAAGCATGGCCTTCTGGGCAAAAGAATTAAAAGATAAACATTTGGCTAAAGGCTGCCAAGAAAGACTAAACGGGATGCTAATAATTTTATCAAAAAGACAAGAGAGGCAACACTGGCAGATATGTCAGAAATTTCTTTACAAAAGATGACAGGGCCAATATTGATGGAGATCTACAAATATAAATAAAGTCATGTCCACTGGACGTAGGTTAACAGGTATCACCTGTTTCAACCACCAAAGTCTAAAATTGCTGAATTTCTGTTTCATCTAAAGTTCACTAAGATAGAAGTGAAAAGATGATATCAACTAAATATTAATTTAACTGTGGATCGACTATGTTTCATAACTGATAATTTAGCAGTGGGAAAAGCATCAAGATTAGATTGGCTGCAACAAGATAACTAAAGTACTTATATTCCCAAAGCTTGAAAAAGATAAAATACAACTTAACCATTATCAACCTTTGTTTTTGTTAAGGAGTTAAAAATGTTCTTAATTTTTTAGCTAACAGAATGGACTATATAATTGCACATCTCATATCAAAATAACAAAATGTATTTGTCAAAGATAGAAGTATGGATGTCTTATTTAATCAAATTATGGTTAAATATACAAAATGGTACAACACTCTACTTATAACTTAAAAATAAAAGCATTCAATAATGTTGAATGACTATACATTTGAGAAGAGAGTACTTAATTATATGGGGGTTCTTTCCGTATGTTTGTAGCTGGTACATCAGCCAAATATCTAAAAACATAATGAAAAAAATAATAATAATAATAAATGAGACTATCTAATATTTCAGTACCAGGTTTGAACAGATAGGATAATCTGTTCAAACCTGGTACTGAAATATTTTGGTTTGCAGATGATTGCATCATTTGGAAGTCTCAACTAATTCAAATAATGTAAAATATAATAAATAGCGCTTAGAAAATTTCAAAACTGGGTGGACTTTTCCGTAGTTAAGACAAACGATAATCTTATCATTAATCAAGTTGTGAAGTTAATTATTAAAAAGAGACTTCATTACCATTAACTATCAAAACATAATGTATATATCTGGACATTTACATGACAATAGATGTGAAAAAATCAAAGATTATTAATGGTGTCTCAAACCTTCCCTTCATCACTAGATTGTCCTCTTCTTCGTTTTTTTTTTTTTTACATTTTAAGCCAACAAATACAATCAGTTGTGGGAAAAGACTGGCCCCACTATATATAAATAAAAATGTAAATATCTAAAATAATCTCATCACCCAAAATTCTATTTCTGCTTTAACATTTGCTATGCATAGCCATGACAAAATACAAGAATGTATACATGCTAATTGCTCACTCTATTTAAAATGAGAAACAGCCTAGAATTAGTCACCAAATGTTATTTGTACCCAGGACAAATTAGTTCATGCATTTGGATGCCTATATTGAAGGGCATGAGCTGCTGACAAAACAATTTGTCTTTATTTAGAATTAGTAGTAATAATTCAAGATACCATTAACAACAACTACTATCACTGATCTGTAAAGCCATGGAGCGTATTTTTATGGAGCTCATAAACAAGGATATAGGCACTCTCCAAGCACTTGACCCCACCCAATTCAGATTTGTCAGGAGCAGATCTTGCCTATTGAACCTAGTTGAATTCTTTGAGACTGTCAAAAAGGCTGTGAATGAGGGAAAGTCAATATATACGCTTGCATTGACCTGGTCAAGGCCTTTGACACAATCCCCCACTTGGGGATCATCGAAAAGCTAACACAACTTGGCATTAATCCCTATTTAGTCAGATGGGTGGCCAAAAAACCTACTGGAGAGACAGGTTTGTCTCCCAGAGGCTGTCCCATCTCTGGAATAGACTTCCCATACATATCATGCAGAGTACCTCGCTGACCCTCTTCAAGCGCAACTTTGATTAGTAGATGGGAAACCACAAATTTGTCCCAGAGTTTCCACCTTTGTCCCCCATTAACAGGGGAGACAGGTGCTGACTGAGGTTTTTTGGGGGGGGATAAACTCTTGGCTAGGCTTGTAAGGGCCCCAGGGCCATTAGTCTAGTAACCTCCTAAGATCCTATTGTTCTAATGAAGTATGGAGTCCTGATGGCCTAGAGACATGGTTTGAAATACTTATGCAAACACCCTCATACTTTTATAGAGTTTGGGTAAATAGATTGTTTAGGTAGAGGACAGTACAAGTGGTCTGAGAGATAGCACACCCACCTTTGAAGCCGAAGAACAAAGGATTCTATTTCTATATCCATATCAGGGGCTTGGATTTATTTTCCAGTGTTAACACTGCGGTGTAGCATAAGGAAGTGCTGTCCTCCTGAGAGTGCCATCCCTCAGATTAGTTAGTAAATAGAGTTGATAATAGCTCAAGTGCATGTCAAATATCTCACAGTACTTACTGAAATGAGTAGGTGATCTACAGTCTGCAAAACTCTGATCTGCACATCAAAAAGTCAAAGTTAATCCCCAGGATTCAGCAAGCTCTGCACGGTGTGCAGGAATAGTGCAAGAGCTGCTGCATGTAATATGGCCGATGAGTGATCCAGGAATGAGCTCCTGGGATGTGCATGAGTGCTCCTACACTATTCCTGCATGGACACAGCTCATGTATGCTAATTACCCCATTTGCAGGTGAAAACCATGCAAATGAGGTGAATTAGTGATCCAGGAAGCAGGCAGACATCTGTGCATGAATAGTGTAACCTGCAGAAATGTATTCGGCTACTAACCAAATACATTTTTGCAAATTACAAAATGGAGGCATGACAGCTCCAAAGAAAGCATGTATTCAATGTAGTACGCATGCCAAAGGGCCAAATATATGGCCACTGGCATAGTAAATAGGTGCAAAATTATAAAAAATAACTTTTTTTTTTGGCCGATTTTGGCAGTTTAAGCGTAGGGCAGCAGTGCGTAAATGGGATTGGCCCAAAAATAAGGAAAAAAGTTGGAAATAAGCTTTTAAACCAAAATCAGCATTCTGCCATAATAGTCAATGACATGCATAAGACAACAATACCATGGAATAGTGGTTGCTAAGGGGGAAGGCTGAGTGTCAGTTTTGTAACCATGCATTAGCAGTCAGTTTTATGCAACTGAGGGGATTGATACTGAATCACAGATTTCCCATCACTGTTAGCTTGCACCCAACCATGTAGGTGCAGCAACACCATGGTATAAGCATAAGAGGTAGATGACCTCATAAGAGGGAATGTCATGCATGATGTAAGCTTATTGGAGCTCTGTGGCCCATGTTTGCCCTATGCTAAGCACAGCTAAGGAAGGGGGTGTGTCTGAGGCTGCCTAGCAGTGTTTACATTGCTTAAATGGGTGTGTGCACCACACACTGGGTTTAAAAAAAAAAAAAAAAAAAAAAAAACAGGAAATAGCAGTTCTGCTCACATCTGAGCACTGGGTATGTGCAGTGTGCCTCGGGGCTTAAACTGGAAGGCAATGGGAAGGGAAAACAGCAGTAGGAAGGCAATCAAGGGAAACTACCATAGCTGGCAGGTGAAATGCATCAGAATCAGCCAATTACACAGGCAGCAGCCCAGCCCAGCACACTACTATAAACTATGCAAACACCTTTCACTCTGGTTTTTCCCACAAACTCTACACCACCGGCGTACAAAGATGGGGAAATTTTACCTGACAAAACTAACAAAATTATAGGGGCTGCTGTTGCTCTTATACATCAGTATGTGGAAGAGGCTAAGGGTGGTAAGGATGAGAATGCTGATGACCAACCCACAGTGAGGAGAAGGAGAAGAGTGTACAGACCCAGGGTGACCTACCGGGGGCTACATGCGCTGGAGATAGTGGAGTGCTATAGGGTGGACAGGAACATCCTACAGCAAATTGTTGAGCTGGGCTGGTCACTCAGCACACACAGAACCAACGGGGGGGAACCCATCCCAGTAGATACCAAGGTATGTGTAGGCTTAAGAATACTAGCCACAGGTACCTTCCAAAGGCCAACTGGGGATATCATGGGGATCTCACAGGCATCAGCATCCAGGGTACTCCACCAGTTCCTGGATGCCATGTCAGCACATGCCAGTGAGCACATATATTTCCTCAACACCTGTGAGGTGTTTACCAGCAATATGCGTCTCTTCTACCAAATAGTAGACTACCCTGAGGTAGTGGGTGCTATAGACTGCATGCACATATACATCAAAGCACCACCTGGTGAGCGGGGTAGAGTCTACATAAACCACAAGGGCTTCCCCTTCATCAACTGCCAGGTTGTGTACGATGTCCAGGGCATTATAATGAATGTGTGTGCTGGCAGCCCTGGAAACTATCACGACTCCCACTTCTGGCATATGACACAGCTGTACCAGAGATTTGTCAGTGGGGACATCCCATATGGCCACCTAGTGAGGGATGCTGGTTACGCACTGAAACCATGGCTGATACCCATCAGAAATGCACACACAACCGAACAAGAACTCCATAATGAGGCACACGCACAAACCGGAATCATAATAGAGCGTGTGTTTGGGAATGCTCAAGTCACAGTTCCAGTGCCTGGAAATATCCGCTGGAGCCTTGCAGTACTCTCCAGCTGCATGTACATAAATTTTCATTGTATGTGCCATGCTACACAATATGATGCAGAAACAGCTGCAGCAGGAACAGCACAGGGCAGGGCCACACAGCCCCCCACAATTGCCAAGGCCAGCACAGGTACAGAGTGATTCGGAGGAGGAACAACCTGAGCCTGCCAATGTAGGCAGAAGGAGGTGTTCCCAGTATGCCCAGGCTTTGGCAAAGAGGCAATGCATACAATGACATAGTAGGAACCCAGGGAATGACACCTCTCTCTGACTCGCACATACAGTAAAAGGGATGCCAAACATGACACTACCTGTGCTTTATCATGTATATAGGGAATGTACTATATGCATCTGACATAGTCAGCCCTCCAGCATCATCCTCAGTACTGGCACAGCCACAAGGTAAGTCACTCTTCCTATTAATTGCTGAATGGAGTAGTATGTTCTGCTAGTTGTATCTATGGTATGGATGTGAGCAGGTAAGGGACTCGGGTGGCTGAATGGGATGGCAGCAGATAGCGGACACCTATATGGTCAGCATGAAATCCATAACAAATACTGGTGTCAACAATGTAGGCAGTACTAGACAAAGTGACAAATCCCACCACAGTACATGTGGTGGCCCAAGTGTGTGTCCATAGGACACACACATGCATGTCATTGAGGCTCACATACCCAACAACAGTCTCAGCCAGCAGGACAGGTGTAGATGACCATAAAGAAAGGCTGTGCTAAGGCTTCCAATTAATGACAATGGAGAACAGCCCCCTCTAGACCTACACAGACAGACTACAACAGGTCAAGCAGTTGTATGTTAGTTATGAAGGGTAAGAAGTCTGAAACTGAAATGTAGGTCAATAAAACCCAAGATTTGTACTCTACTGATATGCCTCTAGTCTGCATGATAGGTCAGAATACAAAACAAAATGGAAGCCAACAGCGTACCTGAAATACCAGTACAGTCATAGCAAATGTTTACAGTTGTCAGTTGTGCCCCCACCCCATAATCCTATGAAGAAATGCAATAACATGTACGTGTGGGTTCAATAACAGTGGAGCACAGATTATCTGAGCTGGCCCAATTTACAGGATAGATTGTTGCATGTGTACAGTATGCAGGGCTCTGTGTGTTAGGTTGTTGTGTGTTGTATATTATGTGGAAGTGGTAAGCATGTAGGCATAGAGGGTTGTGTCCCCGTGGCCTATGGTCAATATTGTCAATGACAGGGCCATCTTCTGACAACTGCAGTGCCAATGACAATGCATCCCAGCAAGACCCAATTCAGCAGTCATCCATGGTCATTGTTCAGATGCCAATATCTGTCACCATGTGAAAGATGGACATGCCATGAATGTGGGCCCAGACATACACACAGTACACAGGTGGACGTAGCCTAGACAGGGAGTGTATAAAATGTAACTGTCAACTGCACACACCTTTGGAATTGTACATACAGGTTAGCAGAACATTAGTTGTTTGTGTAGTATGGAATACTGATGTAGTCTGGCCAGTCACTGGCAGACCACAAAAGGCACAGTTGTGAAGTAATGAGAGACTGCCTATGTCCCCATGCAAGGCAGCATAATGGGAATGTCCCAGGTATATCTGTAAGTCAGCTGCAAGAAGCTTCCATATCACACATGCACTCAGCTCACCCCACCATCAGCCACAGGTTTATCACAGGTCATATCCCTGCTGTTGGGAATGAGTACAGTATGACCCTCACTTCTGTATGGGAATACTCACAGAATGCAGCATGCTGAAGTGGTGTCCCATGCAGGTGTGTTCCTAGCTGTAAGTAGCACCCTGCCAGCATCCAGAACAATGGATTAATATGGACAGGAACTATTGCCATTAACACCTCACACACTTACCCTGTTACCCCAGGGGAATCCAGTGGCTCGCAGCCTGGGACTGTAGGAGTGACAGAATGTACTGGCCTGCCGAAGATGGCCTGCATCACTACCAAATGCCCAACAGTCCTCTGTCAAAGGCCTGTGCCTCACCCGTACTGCCAATGTATGTTATCTCATGGGGTCCCAACTAACAACATAACACAGTCCATAGAACACAAATGCAAGGCCATGTCGACAAATCCAAGTAGCATGCCCACCATGTCCCACTGCATGAACTGTGGACCAACCCCTAAATACCGCTGGGATGAAGGGACAACTATAGGGATACTTCTCAGATATCACTCGCATAATGTTAGGAAGAGGATAGAATAACAGAGTGGGGGGTGTAGAATCACGGATGCCATGGAGTGTGTGAAGTCTAAAACTCTGATGTGTGCCCATACTACCCCTGCCTGCAAACCAGGTAATGGGTGGCTACAAACCCACTCATAAACCACAATGTGAAGGGGAACTGACCAGATATATGAGCTCTGCCTCTTGGTAACCTGGGTGAATCTGTACAGCTGAGCGGTATGGACATTCTGTTATGTTGATAGATGTACAATCAGAGGATCCTCAGCCACCACAGTACCAAGATGCTGGACCATTTACACAGACCCATCAGCAAGTGTCTTCAGCTATCCCTCCAAAATGGCATGAGTGTGCAAGAATATGTAGGCTGCAGACCACAATACTGGACACAGATTTATTCATCTTGTATTTCCCCGGAAATAACTGTGAGAAAATAAGTATATCTGTCAGTAGTTGATGACATAATACCTCACAGTGTAAAACAGTACATATGTCTCAATATCTCTGCTAACATCAACCATGTAACACAAGCAGCACAGACACAATAGTGACAGTATCCTACTATCTTTCGCCCATTGTGACTCCATATTGTCAACCTATCTACAGATATCCTGCAGAAACAGGTTGATAGCTGTAGGTGTAGAACACAAAATCCTGCACTGGAGTACAACCTACCTGGAATGGCTTCACACACTCAATACAGAAAGTCATACTGGCCATGCTCCTACACTTAGAGAAATGAAGCCCATGTCTGACAACAACAGTCGACTATACATAGCTGTCAGTCTCAGATGTCTGTGCACATGGACCACACTGCACACCATTTATACTTTACACACACATCCGCTAGGAATACTCACACATATAGGTTCATAGGTTCATACTAGGCTATCTGCCCTAGGGCATTTATAAGCCTAGCCAGAATGTGTTTGGCTTTCGCCACCCATTTTAAATTTATTTTGCTATGCCCTTTTTCGAGGTTAGTATACTGTGCCTCTGTCTAACAGTGACACATAAGTGATACCCGGGGTAAACCTACGATCTCCCATCCACTCATCAAGATTCCTCTTGAAGAGAGTCAATGAGGGACTCTGCCTAACCTGGACTGGGATTTTATTCCAGAGTGAAGGGAGCCTCTGGGTTATGAATCTGTCCCTCCAGCATGTCCTATTTATTTCAGTGCTGAGGTTCAAGTCTCTCGAGCATGTAGCTCGATGGGATTTGGATTTTCTGAGGTGCAGCATGTCCATTAATTCCGGGTTGGACATGGCTTTATACGTCAGGCACAGATTGCCTCTGAACAGTAGGTATGCCACTGAGTAGAGCTGGAGTTTCTTTAACCAGGCAGCATATGGCATCTGTTTGAGCCCTTTGATCCTCTTGGTGAGGTACTTTTGGGGTCTTTCCAGTAAAGGTACATCCCAAAAGGGGCATTGTACTAAATTATGGGCCTGATGAGGGATGAGTAAAGAGGCACGATGACCTCCCCTGATCTAGATGTGAATCCCTTCATGATTAGGTGGGCTATATAAAATGTTTTTCTAACCACTTTGGCCACGTGGTTGTCAAATGAGAGATTGCTATCAACTTGGGTCCCCAGGTCCCTAATTACTTCTTCTGTACTTAATGGATTACCACCTATGCGGTAATTTGTGGGCACTTTGTTTTTGCCAAAGGGGATGACTATACACTTTTTGGCATTTAGCTTGAGGCCATGGCTCTGGCACCAGTTGTCTGTTTCTATGAGGCCCTTTTGGAGGATGCTTGTGACAGCTGGAGAGTCGATTATGGCTCCCAGTTTGCAGTCATCTGTGAACTTGGTCAGCCACAGTCCTTCCGTGTTGGCCTGTACCTCCGAGAAATATATACCGAACAAGAGCGGTCCCAGGACTGAGCCTTGTGGGACACCACTTGTAACTGGTTTGAAGTCTGACATGGCTCCAGCAATTCTAACCATGTGGGTTCTGTCCTTGAGCCAGTTTAAAATCCATCTAGTGACATAGGGGTTTATATTTAAGCTGGTGAGCTTATCTATAATGCCCGAGTGGGGTATTGTATCGAAGGGTTTAGCGAGGTCCAGGTAGGCTGTGTGGATCACCTTCCCCTCATCAATCGCCTTGGTGACTGTTTCAAAGAAATCAACCAGGTTTAAAAGGCAGGATCTGCCCTTAACAAAGCCGAACTGGGTAGGATCTAGTGTCTGTAGGTCCCCAATATCTTTATTTATGAGGTCCATGATGATCCTTTCCATAGCTTTGCAGACTAAGCTAGTCAGGCTTATGGGGCGATAGTTTCCAGGATCCGTTGAGGCACCACCTTTATGGATAGGGACCACTGTTGTTGTACGCCACTCTTTGGGCACATATCCTGTAGTAAGGCTGAGATTGAACAGTAGTTTTATGTTTGGGTTTAGCTCTTCTTGGAGTTCATGTAGGATGCAGCCCGGGACACCGCCTGGTCCCATTGATGCTGTGTTTTTTGCTTTGGAGAGGGCGGCTCTTACCTGAGCATCTGAGATGTCAGGGGGGCAGCACTCTGCTGGGATAGATATTTGCCCTTTTGGTGGGGAGGGGGGAGAAGTTTGCGCTGAACCTGTCAGCTAGGATGTTGGCAATGTCTGTGGGTTCAGTGTATTTTTTGTCATTTTGGACTAATTCTGAGCATATCTGGGAATTACCACCCAGGTTCCTAACATAACTAAAGAAAGCCTTGTGATTATCCTTAGTGTCCTGTGCAATTTTTCTCTCGAAGCTGGCCTTAGACAATTTTATGAGTGCCCGTAGTTCTTTGCTAATACTGATCAGTGAAGCCTTCCCTTTTTGGGATTTTGCTCTATCATTTAGTAGCTTCCTCCTTCTATTGTATAGTTTGTTTATGGCTGGGGTCCACCAGACAGGCCGTCTGCCTTTGGAGGATTGGGTCTTGGTTTTATTCGGGATCGGATGATCCATGCATTCCTGAAGGTGTTTATAGAATGCGTTTATAAAGGATTCTGCGGTCTGGGCCGTATTTTCCACAGTCCTGGGGGCTTTGAAGGATTCCACCTCGGTTTTGAGGAGTGTGAAATTTGCTTTAGAGAAGTTTTTCACTGTGGTTTTCTGGGCAGGGGGTGGGGTCGGGATGTGAATATCCAGTGAGATTAGTTTATGGTCTGATCTTACCAGTGAGGGATACACTTCTGGTCTGGAGCATAGAGTCCCCATGTTGGTGATAATCAGGTCCAGTATGTTTTCCCCTCTTGTGGGAGTGGTAACAAGTTGTTCCATAGCATTTGAGTTTATAAATTCTAGGAACCTTTGGGCTAGGGTGTTGGAGCTAGAGTAATGCTCCCAGTCTATGTTTGGGTAGTTGAAGTCGCCTAATATAATGGTGTTTGGAGAGACCTTCATATTTTCCAGTGTTCTCAGGAAGGCTGAGTGGGGTTCCTGGGTTTGGGAGGGTGGTCTGTAGTAGGCTATAAACTGGAAGGCAGTTTTACCCACTGTTAGTTGCACATGGATAGTCTCTGATGCTTTGTGCTTTGCCACCAACCTGGAGGTGTGGGTATCTTTGATGAATATCGATACTCCCCCTCCTTTGTGGTTCGGTCCAAGTTTTGGGGCCGAAAAGCATGGTATGAGGTATAACCCGGTAGTGCTGGGGTGCTCTCGGGAGCCCTGAACCAGGTTTCTGTTACTGCACAGATATCGATGTTCTCCATGCTAAGGAGAGTTTCGAGTGCATGCATCTTGAGGTTTAGACTTCTGGTGTTGAGTAGCATTACTCTTAGTTTCTTATCCCTTGTGATACCTATGTAGGTGGGTTTGTCTTTTGAGCCTTGCCTAAAAAAGGCACTATAGGGGTAGCAAGAGCCTTTGCCAATATCCAAAAGCCCAAAGGTGACAGGTGCAAGCCGTCCCTAGCGAAGCATCGTGGCTTGTCGAGCATATCATCCCAAGCTGACAGGCATTGGATCCCCTTTGAATGACACCAGTACTTAAGCCAATTGTTGAAATTGATCATCTTGTCTTCATATTGTGGCATCATTCTTGGTGAGGGTAAGATGCTACTCAAGGTCAGGGTCATACCGGCCTGGGTTACATGCTCAGAGAGCTCCTTTATGTCTCTTTTCATGTAGTCCAGGGAGGTACGTCTCAGGTCATTCACACCAGCATGGACAATGACTGAGTCATATTTGTACTTGCCTTGGAGTGACCTGAGTGCTTGTGTTATGTGACGGATCCTAGTGCCCGACAGGCTGCTCACCGTGACCCTCTCCTTGTTCAGCCTGGTGAGCGGACGCCAGTGTGCCTGACGATAGAGTCACCTATTACAAGTGTATCAGGTGTGTTGTTTAGTCTTAAGGGCTGTGACTGTTCGGCACACTGGCTTTGTGAGATATGTGTTGCACGTGTTTTGTTTTGGGGTAGCGGTTGCTTGGGTGTCTGCTTTGGAGGTCTCTGCTGCTTAGGCAGATCTTTATTTAGAGCCTCCGAGTATGTTTTTGTGTGATTATGTGTTTGGTTTGCTGTCGTGGTAGGTCTATGTGAAACTGGAATTGTAGTGAGTGTGGTTTCCTTCTCCTCCTGACTGGTTATGCCAGTACTGAGTTGAGAGAGCTTAGCCTCCAGTTTGGCTATATGGTTGCATCTATCACATGTGTTGGAATTTGTTGGGAGGAGGAGAGGGTTGCCTGAGTACATGAGGCAGTTGTAACATTGCCTCAAGATTCCCAGATTCACCAGCTGGACCGGAGAGGAGATTGACAACTGACCTTTGGACATGCTAGAATAATATTGGGAATTCCTTAATAATTGAAAACAAGGGCCAGTGGTGAGTGAGGGTGTAGTGCTTTTAATTTTTAGTGCTGACTTATATAATTGCTTTAGTGAGCAAGTGCCAGGTAACTTAAGTGCAATGTGTTACAGGTAACTTAAATGCAAAAATGAAAAACAGCAACTTTCTTTCAAGTGAAACAAGGAAATAAGTACAGTAAGCAATGCAGATATCACTAGTGATCCACAGAAGCGCTGAGAAGCTGCGTATTAGGTGGAATTAGCGTACCAGGGTAATAACAATCAAACAAACAACAAGCATATAAACAAAGCTAGATTCAGCAGGCCTGGATCTAGTCTATGCTACAGCAAACAAGGTGTACCAATTTCAGTAAGATACAGTTCAAATATTCAGGCACTATAAACCTTTAACCAGAAATTCCCAGCTCAGAAGGGCAGAGTCCAGCCTCTTCTCCCACAAGAGTGCAGACCACGAACCTTCTTAATGTAAAATAACTGGCCTGAAGCCCAAGTGCTTAAACCAGAACTAATACACTTTAAGAATAACAGACACTGGGCTCTCAATCAGCAGTTCCCAACTTAGAAGGATGAAAGCTACCTGTCCAGCCACCACAGTGCATGCCACAAACCTTCCTAATGTAAAACAACTGGTCTGAAGCCCAAGTGCTTAATCCAAAAGACTTAGAATGATAGCTACACTTTAATCAAATTACTACCAAGCAGTAATAAATACAATTGAATACTTTAGAGAATGCCTGGATTAGTGCTCAAGTTACACAAACAAAGCTAGATCCAGCAGGCCCGAATCCAGTCTATGCCACAGCAAACAAGGCACCAACTTCAGTAAGAAGCAGTTCAGATATGCATGCACTATAAGCCTTTAACCAGAAATTCCCAGCTCAGAAGGGCAGAGTCCAGCCTCTCCTCCCACAAGAGTGCAGACCACAAACCCTCTTAATGTAAAATAACTGGCCTGAAAGCCCAAGTGCTTAAACCAGAATTAATACACTTTTAGAATAACAGACACTGAGCCCTCAATCAGCAGTTCCCAACCTAGAAGGATGTAAGCTACCTGTTCTGCCACTACAGTGCAGACCACAAACCCTCTCAGTGCAAAACAACTGGTCCAAAGCACAAGTGTTTAAACCAAAAGGCTTAGAATGAGTTACACCAAGCAGTAATAAATACAATTGAGTACTTTTAAGATGATGCAAAAGTAAAATAAATAGGTAGAAACACAAGCACAGTAAAAGCAGATGAAATTTTTTTTTTTTTCTGAACAAGTGCTGAGATCAAAGAAACAGATTTGAGTGCTGAAACTAGAAAACTGGCTAGTTATAAGAAAAAACCACTAAGTTAGAAGGCTTCCCTCCAACACAGAAGGGCTTGGGGGCTCAGAAGCCTACAAATAGTCTGTACCACTTAACAGGAAAGGCAGGAAACAAGCTTAAATTTTTTTTCTGTTTCCCAGATGCTCTCTTTGTACACAGTAGGAGTGCCTGAAATCAGAATATGATCTCACTGCACTCAGTTGAGTGAGCAAATGAGATGGGCCCAGAAGGAGTATCCAAACACAAATTTACAAGAGGGACGGGCAGTTTCAAGGCCACTAAGATTAACACCAAAACAAAAACAGGGAGGGTGGGTGGAACTAACTGAAGAGCAGAATCAAAACTTCCAGTTCAGTTAATATTCCTGCAACACAGTTAAAATCAATTTAAATACTGTATTTTTGGGAAAAAAAGTGCAGATAAAGGTACTTAAATTCTCTTATACGTCCAGTTGAATACAACTAGTTCTTAGCCGGCCAAAGCTGAGGTTTTTAAGCAGAAAATATTCCACACTGTACCACTTAAATAGGCAAGAACAGGAAATCAAAGAATGTGGCTACCCCCACACCTGTAATTACTAGCAAATAACAAAATTCAGCAAACACTGACTAACTACCAGTTCAGTTAATATTCCTGCAACACAGTTAAAATCAATTTAAATACTGTATTTTTGGGGAAAAAAAAGTGCAGATAAAGGTACTTAAATTCTCTTATACGTCCAGTTGAATACAGCAAGTTCTGAGCCGGCCAAAGCTGAGGTTTTTAAGCAGAAAATATTTCACACTGTACCACTTAAATAGGCAAGGACAGGAAATCGAAGAATGTGGCTACCCACACACCTGTAATTACAAGCAAATAACAAAATTCAGCAAACACTGACTAACTTCCAGTTCAGTTAATATAACTGAAGAGCAGAGTCAAAACTTCCAGTTCAGTTAATATTCCTGCCACAGTTAAAATCAATTTAAATACTGTATTTTTTTTTAAAAAAGTGCAGATAAAGGTACTTAAATTCTCTTATACGTCCAGTTGAATACAGCAAGTTCTTAGCCGGCCAAAGCTGAGGTTTTAAGCAGAAAATATTTCACACTGTACCACTTAAATAGGCAAGGACAGGAAATCAAAGAATGTGGCTACCCCACACCTGTAATTACTAGCAAATAACAAAATTCAGCAAACACTGACTAACTTCCAGTTCAGTTAATATAACTGAAGAGCAGAGTCAAAACTTCCAGTTCAGTTAATATTCCTGCCACAGTTAAAATCAATTTAAATACTGTATTTTTTTAAAAAAAAGTGCAGATAAAGGTACTTAAATTCTCTTATACGTCCAGTTGAATATAGCAAGTTCTTAGCCGGCCAAAGCTGAGGTTTTTAAGGAGAAAATATTTCACACTGTACCACTTAAATAGGCAAGGACAGGAAATCAAAGAATATGGCTACCCCTACACCTGCAATTACTAGCAAATAACAAAATTCAGTAAACACTGACTAACTTCCAGTTCAGTTAATATAACTGAAGAGCAGAGTCAAAACTTCCAGTTCAGTTAATATTCCTGCCACGGTTAAAATCAATTTATATACTGTATTTTTTTTTTAAAAAAGTGCAGATAAAGGTACTTAAATTCTTATACGTCCAGTTGAATACAGCAAGTTCTTAGCCGGCCAAAGCTGAGGTTTTTAAGCAGAAAATATTTCACACTGTACCACTTAAATAGGCAAGGACAGGAAATCAAAGAATGTGGCTACCCCCACACCTGTAATTACTAGTAAATAACAAAATTCAGCAAACACTGACTAACTTCCAGTTCAGTTAATATAACTGAAGAGCAGAGTCAAAACTTCCAGTTCAGTTAATATTCCTGCCACAGTTAAAATCAATTTAAATACTGTTTTTTTTTTTTAAAAAAAGTGCAGATAAAGGTACTTAAATTCTCTTATACATCCAGTTGAATACAACAAGTTCTTAGCTGGCCAAAGCTGAGGTTTTTAAGCAGAAAATATTTCACACTGTACCACTTAAATAGGCAAGGACAGGAAATCAAAGAATGTGGCTACCCCCACACCTGTAATTACTAGCAAATAACAAAATTCAGCAAACACTGACTAACTTCCAGTTCAGTTAATATAACTGAAGAGCAGAGTCAAAATTTCCAGTTCAGTTAATATTCCTGCCACGGTTAAAATCAATTTAAATACTGTATTTTTTAAAAAAAAAAGTGCAGATAAAGGTACTTAAATTCTCTTATACGTCCAGTTGAATACAGCAAGTTCTTAGCCGGCCAAAGCTGAGGTTTTTAAGCAGAAAATATTTCACACTGTACCACTTAAATAGGCAAGGACAGGAAATCAAAGAATGTGGCTACCCCACACCTGTAATTACTAGCAAATAACAAAATTCAGCAAACACTGACTAACTTCCAGTTCAGTTAATATTCCTGCAACACACAGTTAGAATCAATTTAAATACTGTATTTTTTGAAAAAAAGTGCAGATAAAGGTACTTAAATTCTCTTATATGTCCAGTTGAATACAGCAAGTTCTTAGCCGGCCAAAGCTGAGGTGTTTAAGCAGAAAATATTTCACACTGTACCACTTAAATAGGCAAGGACAGGAAATCAAAGAATGTGGCTACCCCACACCTGTAATTACTAGCAAATAACAAAATTCAGCAAACACTGACTAACTTCCAGTTCAGTTAATATAACTGAAGAGCAGAGTCAAAACTTCCAGTTCAGTTAATATTCCTGCCACAGTTAAAATCAATTTAAATACTGTATTTTTTTTTTAAAAAAAAGTGCAGATAAAGGTACTTAAATTTTCTTATATGTCCAGTTGAATACAGCAAGTTCTTAGCCAGCCAAAGCTGAGGTTTTTAAGCAGAAAATATTTCACACTGTACCACTTAAATAGGCAAGGACAGGAAATCAAAGAATGTGGCTACCCCCACACCTGTAATTACTAGCAAATAACAAAATTCAGCAAACACTGACTAACTTCCAGTTCAGTTAATATAACTGAAGAGCAGAGTCAAAACTTCCAGTTCAGTTAATATTCCTGCCACAGTTAAAATCAATTTAAATACTGTATTTTTTGAAAAAAAGTGCAGATAAAGGTACTTAAATTCTCTTATATGTCCAGTTGAATACAGCAAGTTCTTAGCCGGCCAAAGCTGAGGTTTTTAGCAGAAAATATTTCACACTGTACCACTTAAATAGGCAAGGACAGGAAATCAAAGAATGTGGCTACCCCCACACCTGTAATTACTAGCAAATAACAAAATTCAGCAAACACTGACTAACTTCCAGTTCAGTTAATATTCCTGCAACACACAGTTAGAATCAATTTAAATACTGTATTTTTTTGAAAAAAGTGCAGATAAAGGTACTTAAATTCTCTTATATGTCCAGTTGAATACAGCAAGTTCTTAGCCGGCCAAAGCTGAGGTTTTTAAGCTGAAAATATTTCACACTGTACCACTTAAATAGGCAAGGACAGGAAATCAAACAATGTGGCTACCCCCACACCTGTAATTACTAGCAAATAACAAAATTCAGCAAACACTGACTAACTTCCATTTCAGTTAATATTCCTGCAACACACAGTTAAAATCAACTTAAATACTGTATTTTTAGTAAAAAAAGTGCAGATAAAGGTACTTAAATTCTCTTATATGTCCAGTTGAATACAGCTAGTTCTTAGCCTGCAAAGCTGAGGTTTTTAAGCAGAAAATATTTCATACTGTACCACTTAAATAGGCAAGGACAGGAAATCAAAGAATGTGGCTACCCCCACACCTGTAATTACTAGCAAATAACAAAATTCAGCAAACACTGACTAACTTCCAGTTCAGTTAATATAACTGAAGAGCAGAGTCAAAACTTCCAGTTCAGTTAATATTCCTGCCACTGTTAAAATCAATTTAAATACTGTATTTAAAAAAAAGTGCAGATAAAGGTACTTAAATTCTCTTATACGTCCAGTTGAATACAGCAAGTTCTTAGCTCACCAAAGCTGAGGTTTTGAGCAGAAAATATTTCACACTGTACCACTTAAATAGGCAAGGACAGGAAATCAAAGAATGTGGCTACCCCCACACCTGTAATTACTAGCAAATAACAAAATTCAGCAAACACTGACTAACTTCCAGTTCAGTTAATATAACTGAAGAGCAGAGTCAAAACTTCCAGTTCAGTTAATATTCCTGCCACAGTTAAAATCAATTTAAATACTGTATTTTTTAAAAAAAGTGCAGATAAAGGTACTTAAATTCTCTTATACGTCCAGTTGAATACAGCAAGTTCTTAGCTGGCCAAAGCTGAGGTTTTTAAGCAGAAAATATTTCACACTGTACCACTTAAATAGGCAAGGACAGGAAATGAAAGAATGTGGCTACCCCCACACCTGTAATTACTAGCAAATAACAAAATTCAGCAAACACTGACTAACTTCCAGTTCAGTTATTATTCCTGCAACACACAGAATCAATTTAAATACTATCTTTTTTTTTAAAAAAGTGCATATAAAGGTACTTAAATTCTCTTATACGTGCAGTTGTATACAGCAGGTTCTTAGCTGGCCAAAGCTGAGGTTTTAAGCAGGAAATATTTCACACTGTACCACTTAAATAGGCAAGGACAGGAAATCAAAGAATGTGGCTACCCCCACACCTGTAATTACTAGCAAATAACAAAATTCAGCAAACACTGACTAACTTCCAGTTCAGTTAATATTCCTGCAACACACAGTTAGAATCAATTTAAATACTGTATTTTTTGAAAAAAAGTGCAGATAAAGGTACTTAAATTCTCTTATACATCCAGTTGAATACAGCAAGTTCTTAGCCGGCCAAAGCTGAGGTTTTTAAGCAGAAAATATTTCACACTGTACCACTTAAATAGGCAAGGACAGGAAATCAAAGAATGTGGCTACCTCCGCACCTGTAATTACTAGCAAATAACAAAATTCAGCAAACACTGACTAACTTCCAGTTCAGTTAATATTCCTGCAACACACAGATAGAATCAATTTAAATACTGTATTTTTTTGAAAAAAAAGTGCAGATAAAGGTACTTAAATTCCCTTATACGTCCAGTTTAATACAGGTAGTTCTTAGTCAGCCAAATCTGAGGTTTTAAGCAGGAAATATTTCACACTGTACCACTTAAATAGGCAAGGACAGGAAATCAAAGAATGTGGCTACCCCCACACCTGTAATTACTAGCAAATAACAAAATTCAGCAAACACTGACTAACTTCCAGTTCAGTTAATATTCCTGCAACACACAGTTCGAATCAATTTAAATACTGTATTTTTTTGAAAAAAAAGTGCAGATAAAGGTACTTAAATTCTCTTATATGTCCAGTTGAATACAGCAAGTTCTTAGCCAGCCAAAGCTGAGGTTTTTAAGCAGGAAATATTTCACACTGTACCACTTAAATAGGCAAGGACATGAAATCAAAGAATGTGGCTACCCCAACACATGTAATTACTAGCAAATAACAAAATTCAGCAAACACTGACTAACTTCCAGTTCAGTTAATATTCCTGCAACCCACAGTTAGAATCAATTTAAATACTGTATTTTTTTGAAAAAAAGAGCAGATAAAGGTACTTAAATTCTCTTACATATCCAGTTGAATACAACAAGTTCTTAGCCAGCCAAAGCTGAGGTTTTTAAGTAGAAAATATTTCACACTGTACCACTTAAATAGGCAAGGACAGGAAATCAAAGAATGTGGCTACCCCCACACCTGTAATTACTAGCAAATAACAAAATTCAGCAAACACTGACTAACTTCCAGTTCAGTTAATATTCCTGGCACAGTTAAAATCAATTTAAATACTGTATTTTTTTAAAAAAAGTGCAGATAAAGGTACTTAAATTCTCTTATACGTCCAGTTGAATACAGCAAGATTTTAGCCGGCCAATGCTGAGGTTTTAAGCAGAAAATATTTCACACTGTACCACTTAAATAGGCAAGGACAGGAAATCAGAGAATGTGGCTACCCCACACCTGTAATTACTAGCAAATAACAAAATTCAGCAAACACTGACTAACTTCCAGTTCAGTTAATATAACTGAAGAGCAGAGTCAAAACTTCCAGTTCAGTTAATATTCCTGCCACAGTTAAAATCAATTTAAATACTGTATTTTTTAAAAAAAAAAAGTGCAGATAAAGGTACTTAAATTCTCTTATACGCCCAGTTGAATACAGCAAGTTCTTAGCTGGCCAAAGCTGAGGTTTTTAAGCAGAAAATATTTCACACTGTACCACTTAAATAGGCAAGGACAGGAAATCAAAGAATGTGGCTACCCCCACACCTATAATTACTAGCAAATAAAATTCAGCAAACACTGACTAACTTCCAGTTCAGTTAATATAACTGAAGAACAGAGTCAAAACTTCCAGTTCAGTTAATATTCCTGCCACAGTTAAAATCAATTTAAATACTGTATTTTTTTTAAAAAAAAGTGCAGATAAAGGTACTTAAATTCTCTTATACGTCCAGTTGAATACAGCAAGTTCTTAGCCGGCCAAAGCTGAGGTTTTTAAGCAGAAAATATTTCACACTGTACCACTTAAATAGGCAAGGACAGGAAATCAAAGAATTTGGCTACCCCCACACCTGTAATTACTAGCAAATAACAAAATTCAGCAAACACTGACTAACTTCCAGTTCAGTTAATATAACTGAAGAGCAGAGTCAAAACTTCCAGTTCAGTTAATATTCCTGCCACAGTTAAAATCATTTTAAATACTGTATTTTTTTTTAAAAAAAAGTGCAGATAAAGGTACTTAAATTCTCTTATACGTCCAGTTGAATACAGCAAGTTCTTAGCCGGCCAAAGCTGAGTTTTTTAAGCCCATAAATCCAAGGCTAGCACACTATAATAGGTCAAACATACACACACAGAGATGTGGGGAAGAGAGAGGCAGTCAGTGACAAAGAGGTTGCCATCATGAGGCCTGTCCCACCCACCACACATCCAATTGGCCAATATCACATGATGTGCCAATGTCAATCACTGTAGACATTTGCTTTTGGTAGCCCTTAGCCCTATAGTGTCTGTGGTGCTTGTGATAACTGTGTAACATGATAGTACAAATCAGTATTCATCTAGTATGTGTATACCCAGCCATGTCAAATGTAAAGTTGTGTGTGACTGAGTGTTGTGTGTGTGTTTTCAGATAAATGGTTTATGGCCCATTCACACACACTGCACTTCCCATAGCCCTAGTTAGCACTCATGCTGATGTCAGTCACCTTGAAATAACTCTCTGGCCAATTCCAGCCCCATAATTTCTGTGGCGCTTGCAATAACTCTGTAATGCTGTAGTGTAACATAATAGTTAGGTAGGAGTTCTAATCCCAGACATGGCAACTGTGAAACTCTGTGTGTGTGTGTGTGTGTGTGTGTGTGTGTGTGTGTGTGTGTGTGTGTGTGTGTGTGTGTGCGTGCAGAGATTAATGATTTTGAGGCCATTCAGTCACTATACCTCCCATTGCCCTACTTTAGCAAGCCTGCTGATGTCAGTCACCTTGCAATACCCCTTTGAATAATGGACAGCTCTATAAGCTATGTTGTGCATGCGATAACTGTGTAATGCTATAATGTAACATACTAGTTACGTAGGAGTTCTAATCCCAAACATGGAAACTGTGAAATTCTTTGTGTGTGTGTGTGTGTGTGTGTGTGTGTGTGTGTGTGTGTGTTGTGTGTGTCTTCATTGACACCTGCTCTTGTGGACATTCACACATACTACACTTCCCTTATTCCTCCTTTAGCACTGTTTCTGATGTCACTCACCTTCAAAAATACCTTTGGACAGCTCTCCAACATGTAAGCTCCGTGGTGCATGCAATAACTGTATAACACTGTAATTGCCATGCATAGTCAGGTAGGGGTTTGAAACTCAGTACTGATAAGTGTGTGTTTTTGCGTGTGTCATAAGTACCCAGTGTGGGTTTTGGGGTGAGTGTGTACTAACCAGATCTATTGCAGTGTGGGTTTTGCTACATCATTATATTGAGGATCTATATGTCCCATTGTCCACATTACAAGGCCAACAGTTTTCAAACACTGTAGAGGTTGTTGTAGACAATCCTCAGCCATAAATGTGTACAGCCATGTGCAATTACTATGTGACAGTATGGATTAGTAAGCAATATAGGCAACCGTTATAATACCCAGATACCACTCTCCACCCACGCATCATACACAAACAAGCTTGGCTCTTACTCTCTTACACCCTTCCTTTCTTACTTTGTCTCTGTCTCTCTCTCTCTCTCTCTCTCTCTCTCCTGCTTTCTCCCTCTCTGGTGGATGTGGAAAAGTACATCTGTTTTGCACAGGCAGCAGCTTGAGTTTTGTAAGTAATGCTCGTGATCAGCTGATGGCCTGTACACGAATTGCAGTCCCCCACTTGCTAATTGCATGTGAAACAGCTGTAGTATCATTCCTATAGTGAGTTGCATGGAAACACACTCCTATAACTAAGCACTTCATGTGGGTGTTGGCCCTTTTCCTTCACTGTGAGCAGGGCTTCATGTGGGTGTTTGACAAACAACATCACAGAGGGTAGTTGGAAATACCTCTTACAGCATACACTGTGGAGACAAGCCAACAAACAGGAGGGGGTGTACCAGACATTGGGACAGAATGTAAGTAATGCTGTTCTACATTTGAAGTAATGTTGGTTTAACAGGGTTTGTGTGGATATGGCTGTTCTACATGATTCAAAGTCTGGCATGACAGCATTATGTGGTTGAGGAAACTCTCACCTCTAGGGCTATCTGTAAACTGGCCAGTGTTTGGCGTCTTACATGCGATGTGTTTCTCACACATTTCCTGTCTTTAGATATGCAGTAGCATACTCTGAGGATTGCTGTCAGTACATGGTGACAGCCATGTGTGTTACTGACTTCATATCCCTCAGAAGAGATATGTCACAACAAACCCTGTTACACCAGGAAATGTCTCAGTTTATCACAGCAATATGTCAATATTGGCCCTGTGTTTGTGCCTCCGTCCCCCAAGTCTGTCATCCTTTGTCCATATGTCATGCAGTAAGAGGTGCATATGTACAGCACAGCATTATTTACTGACATCATACATGATAACAAGCCAGTGAGATATCAGACTGCAAGACATGTTATGTATAGTAGGCCTTATATTTGAGGACAAAACCTGGACATTCTGTTGTAGTGTGTACAGTAGTGAGGTCTGTGTGCTTATGGTGATTGCTGACAGAGTGTGTATTTATTTATTTTTATTTATTTATTTATATTTGTTGACCGGGAGTGTCCGACTGGACGTAGGCCCATTTTCAGCGGAGGCCCGGGGAGAAAAGCTCCACAGTTAAAATAAACAGACGGTAGTTACATTGGATTACATAGCGATTAACAATTTACATAGCAATTACTTACAACATATTTACAGATGAAGAACATAGTACATTAGTAGACAACTAGAATCTTTATCTGTGAAGTACATAACAGACATTAACAAATGTTACAATAAGAAGTTCCTGCTGTACAATAAGTACTAGGCTTATGAGCATCTGAGCTTGCTATAATCAAGGCAGTTAGTGGAGTGGAAAGAAAGGTAGTGGTTGGATGGGGTGGGTGATATTAGAGTGGGTGTTGCAAGGGCATAGCCAGCATGTTTTAGGTGCGCTTTTAATAAAGTTTTGAAGTGGGTGCATGATGGTAAGGAGGTAATTGTGGGTGGGAGGGAGTTCCATAATTTGGCTATGGTGCAAGAGAATAGTGCTTCACCAGCAGAGTTATTGGCTTTAGTGATCTGCAAGTGATTTTTGTTGCTGGATCTTAGTGGTCTGGTGGTGCGATAGGGTCAGAGTAGATTCTGGAGGGATGGGACATTTAGTGGATGGTTTACTAGTTTGTGGGTGAGTGAGAGTTGATACCATTGAAGGAGGTGAGGGAGTTCAAGCCAGCCTAGTTCAGCAAGTGAGAGACAGTGATGACTACGGTAGGATGACCCAGTGGCGAATTTGACGATTTTGTTGTAGCAGGTCTCTAGCCTGTTTAGATCGCATTGCCTTAGGTTGGTATATATTGGAGAGGCATAAAGTAGGGTGGAGATAAGGTGGGAATTTGCTATTGAAATCTTTGCTGCTTTGGTGAGAAGTTACTTATTTCTGTATAATGCTCCTAGTTTTTTGTGGACTTTTTTATGGTCATGGATATGTGAATGTCAAATTTTAGTTTATTGTCTATTTCCTCCCCTAGCAATTTGGTGTGTTCAGTTGGGTATATAGTGGTGTTGTCTTTTGCTGTGATGTTAAAGTGAGAGTTGTTTTGAGTATGTTTGGTGGGTTGGAAGATGAGTAGTTTAGATTTGTTTGGGTTGAGTATAAATTGGGCATCGGATAACCAAGTTTCAACAGAGGAAAAGGCTTTCTGTGTGACTTTTTGCAGTTTGGGTAGGGACTGGGTTGAAAAGATGATGGTTGAGTAATCTGCGTATTGTATGAGTGTGCCATGTTTGGTGGCAGAGGCTAGATTATTGGTGAAAACAGAGAAGAGTAGGGGTCAAAGGAAAGATCCTTGGGGAACCCTTATGGAGACAGGTAGTTGGGGAGATATGTCATTCTGCCATACAACGGATTGTTGGCGGTCAGACAGGTAACTCTGAAACCAGTTGGTGACTGATTGGTTGAAGGACAGGTTATTGAGGACAGAGATAAGTTGTTTGTGTGGGACCATGTCAAATGCTTTAGATAGGTCTAGGAAAGTAGCAGAGGAGAGATAGCCATTGCTTTTATGCTGAAGGATAGTGTTAGTAAAGGAGAGTAAGGCAGTGGTGGTGCTATGGTTTGGTCGGAAACCATGCTGAGTATTGGCAAGGAGGTTGTTAGTAAGGAGGTAGTCTGAGACCTGAGACTGTATGCATCTCTCTAATATTTTGGAGAGTGGAGAGAGAAGAGCTATGGGGCGGTAATTGGTTAGTTCTGTGTAGGGTCCACCTTTGTGGAGGGGAATTATATGTGATACTTTCCACAATGTGGGAACGTAACTTTCTGACAGAGATTGGTTAATCAAGATGGATACTAGGTAGGCTAAAGCATCAGATGCGATTTGTAGGTATTCACTTGGGAGATTGTCTGCTGCTAATTTGGTGGGTTTAAGTTTAGTTAAGAGTTTTTTTTATGTTGGAGGTAGGTACAGGAGAAAAAGAGAAGGCAGTGGGGAGATTACTAGTTGAAGGTGTGGGTTGGAGGGGAGGGGGGTTGTGTTGTTTAGCTAGGGATAGTATGGTTTGTGTTATGTGTGTGTTGAATGAGGTTGCAATATTTTCTGAGGAGTGAGGGATGTTAGAAGGAGGGGTACTGACTTTACCTGGGTGGAGGATGGAGTTTATGGAAGACCAGAATTGTTTGGGGCTGTGTTGGGAGGAGTCTAGGGCAGACTGGTAGTATTGGAATTTGTCCTCTTTTATTAGCTTTTTGACTGTATTGTGTAGTTCTAGGAATTTCTGTCTAGTTGAGGGGGGTTTGGTTTTGTGCCAGTGCTCCCAGGCTTTATCCCTGTTTTTCATTTCTGACTTAGTGGTTTTCTGTAGCCATGGGGAGGGTTGTGCTTTGATTCTGGAAAGTCTTATGGGGGCATGGTAATTAAGGATGCTCAGGAAGGTAGTATTAAAAGATTCAAGTGCATCATCAAGACTGAGGTACTTTAGAGGATGTCAGTTACATTCTTTGAGGGATGAGATGAATGTGAGTGGATTAAAGTTTAGTTTTTTACGTATTTGACGGTAGATGACAGGTTTAGCTTGGTATAGGTATTTTTTTAGTAGGAATGTTGGGGAGTGATCACTGAGGCTATCTGATAAGCAGCCTGTTATATATGACTGGAGGCTCTTACTGACTAGTATCCAATCCAGGATAGCGTGCTTGCTGGAGTTTTTATTTATCCTGGTTGGCGACTGGACTAGTTGGATGAAGCCATGAAGGTTTACATGATGGGTTGGATGTTTGCCAGAACAGGATTGCTAGTCAATATTGAAATCACCTAAAATGATAGTTTCTTGGGGGAGATGGTGAGTAGACCAGCTGAGGAGGTTTTCTAGTGGAGGGATGTTTTGGCCAGGTGGGAAGTAGCATCCAATTATGTCGATGGTTTTGTTTTGGTTTATTTTGAGGTTGGTATATGTTATTTCTTCATTGCCTATTTGTGGAGCTGATGATTTTAAGATCTGGATGTTTAGATGCTGTTTAAATATTATAACTACACCGCCTCCTTTCTTGTTTAGCCGGTCTACTCTTAGTATGCCATAACCTGTAGGCAGTATTTGCTCACTGGTAATGTGAGGTTTTAGTCAGGTTTCTGTCAGGATGACTATATCCGGGGAGTACAAGTTTGTGATGGCATGGAGTTCATGGACTTTGTTGGATATACTTCTAATATTTAGGTTTAGTAGAAGGAAGTCACTTGGCTTTCTATTGGCTGTAATATGGGAGAAGTTGTGGTTTCTAGTCTGATTATGAGGACTGGGGTTGGAGATGGTAGGGCCAGGTTTGGGGTGGATGTCTCCACTTAGGGCTAATTTTGATATGCATGAGGTTATTAGTTTTCTCAGTTTTTGAATGTGTTTGTTTATAAGGGAAACTTTATGATTGTGCTCTGTGGGTAATAGGTATGGTGGGATGGTTACTATGTTAAGTTGTAGGGATGCTTTATGTTTGAGTAATATAGTTGGTAGAATATGTGGGGGTGCATAGGGATGGTTCTTGAGTTGGTGGGAGGGGAGCTGAGTGAGGGTGAGACATGAGTGGTGGTGTCAGTAGTAGTACAATGGTAGTGGTTGAGTGGGGGAATGATGGAGTTTTGGTAGGATGTAAGATATGCAAGGAGAGTGCATGCAGTGAGCATAGGTAAGGTATGCTTGTACATGTTAGATGAGGAGGTGTGATAGTAGTGGGAAGATGGAGGAGGTAGTGTTGGGTTAGTGCTGTGGTTGGCTATTGGAAAGATGGGATGGGTTTGTGAGTGTAATAAAGGTGGGACCACTGGGGGCGGGAGGGAATAGGGGGCAGGGTGGGGAACGAAGCGGGTAGAGACCCTGTTAGTTGCTCTTATGAGGGGGCTGGAAACAATCAGGTAACATTGTGAATATGTTACTTGGCCTATGTACAGACTGTGGTAGATGTCATTGTTCTTGGTCCTGTTCTATTTGATGTTGCATGCTGCTCCAGTCTATGGTACCCTATCAGCATACATGTTTGTAGGGCCGGACTGACACATGTCCCATACCACAGTCAGGCATCAGACTACACTGTGTATTGGCCCAGTATATGTAGGGTTAGTGTGTGAGTGGCATATATGAGGATGGTTTTGTTCACACAGTCCATATACTGTAATATTATAGGCTTACCATAATGTGACTGTGACTGTGTTCAGACTGGTTGTGGGTATGCACTTTCACACTGGTGTCTGTTACCCCGTGCTGTTACATGCCTGTAGTGCCTGCTATATTTGCAAGTACATGTGTATTTCCCCATAGGAAACTTGGGTCACTGCTGTGGCAGTCTGCCTGTAGTTTGCACAGTGCTTTGTGACATGCCTAGCAGCTCAGTGTATTTACCTAGTGTGATGTTATGTCCAGATATTTGTCAGATGTACTGTTGCCCACCACCATAACTGTTTTTGACAAAGCAGTGGGATGCTGTAAAGATATATGTCACTAACTAGTGGGAACCATGTGTGTTTGGGACCTCTGCTTCTCCAGTTAAGTTAGGATAGACAGGAGTGTGTGAATTCATCAACTGTGTGATTTTATCTATGCCAGAATTTTTCTGATATCCCCATTTACATGGCTGTAAACATCCACTTTGTCAGGCCTGGTCCACATGTCTTTCACTAAGGGGTTCTGTGTATACCTCGGGACTGACCAGAGTGTATCAGACTGTCCAAATTTATTAGTCATATCTCTGCTGTATTCCACAGGATTATTACTGTGATTTGTGTGGTACTTCACTATGATGATCTTATGATGTCTGTCAGTAACTGATGGCGTACATGTCAGTATCAGAAGTGACTTCCCATACAACATTTCTGTTAAGACAACCACTGTTACTGTAGCAACATTCCACATTTATACCTGCAATACTTACATGACATCCCCTTGCACTAAGAGGTTGTGACTATTTGTGCTGAGGTATGACTCCACTACATGTTATGGGCATATATTTTATATATATATATATATATATATATATATATATATATATATATATATAGTTTCACTTCAGAATCTCAAAATGCTGAAATACTGAATTTCAGCATTCTGAGACCATGAAGTCGAAAAGTCAGAATGCCAAAAGTGCATAAGAGCGAATTCGAATATCTCAAATCCGCACTTATGCATTTCCGGTACGTTACGTATACTGTTATGGTGCCTGAAATTGCAGGTGAGTGAGTGTTTTTGTGTATTTTTGTATGTTGTATGTGTGGGTAAGGGTAGGGAGGTGTATGTATGAGTGTGAGTGTTGGATTTGTTGGTGTTTGTGTATGTGTGATGTGTATTTCTGTGTGAGCGAGTGGACAATGCTATGGTGTGAGTTTTTATTTATTTATTTTTTGTTATGTGTGATCTCGGAGTTGGTATATATAAGTAGGGGGATGTGGGGATTATGTGCTTTGTGTGCTGTTGGTGGAATGGTGTGTGTGTTATGTGGTGTATGGTGTATGTATGTTCTTGACTGTGTGATTCGTGATTGTGGGTTTCGGTATTGTGAATGGTTCGGCTTCATGGTCTCGGAATGCTGAAATTTGGTATTTCAGCATTTCAAGATTATGAAGTGAAACCATATATATACATATATAAATATATATATATATATATATATATATATATATATATATATATATATATATATATATATATATATATATATATATATATATATATATATATATATATATATATATATATATATATATATCACAAATTCACCAGTAGGACTAGTAGACACAAGTTTATTTTCCAGGTTAAGCGCTTTCATCAAAGTAAAATTGACTTCCTTAGAACAATATACAAACAGTCATGTGGATTTAAATATATTTCACTGTCACAGGATATGTGAAAAATCCCAACAGTCAAACAAAAGATCTCTTGAATAAATTAATATCGTAAAGGCATACACTATAAACACTAAAAATACGATAAAATACATTTCTGTGAAGAAAT
This sequence comes from Protopterus annectens, assembly GCF_019279795.1. Classification (NCBI taxonomy): domain Eukaryota; kingdom Metazoa; phylum Chordata; order Ceratodontiformes; family Protopteridae; genus Protopterus; species Protopterus annectens. The sequence continues at coordinate 528,740,679 of NC_056748.1, forward strand.
TCTATAAAATTAAACCCTTTCCGCTCTTTCTATTAAAGCAGGCACAATAGATATAAAATCATTTAATCCTGGACACAGATTAGCTGCCAGACAAAGCTGCCACATCAGTTCCCTCTTGTTTAAAGCGTTTTCCAGTTGCCACCCCTGGGGTTTATTTCAATGGTATCTAATATCCCAAACTTAAATCCAGAGAAATTAACGCATATTTTACTGTGCCTAAATAAGGCATTGGTTTCTTTGGAATTCTTAATGTCATATAAGTGTTCATATGGCAAAGAGATCTTTTATTTGACTGGTGGGATTTCTCACCTATCCTGTGACAGTGTAATATATTTAAATCCATATGACTGTTTGTATATTGTTCTGAGGAAGTCAATTTTACTTTGATGAAAGCGCTTAATCTGGAAAATAAACTTGTGTCTACTTGTCCTGCTGGTGAATTTGTGGTTTTCAGTTTTTATTTTCACCAGTTTGCTACAATTATTTGGTGTTCTATATATATATATATATATATATATATATATACATATATATATATATATATATATATATATATATATATATATATATATATATATATATATATATATATATATATATATATATACACAAACACACATATATGTACATCAGAACCATATTAGCCTGTCCCTGCATTGATGGTATGGATGACAGGGATGTGGCACAGGTATCATCATATGCAGAGGGTGTGTTGTGGGTTTGCCAGAGACCTAGGCTGAGCCATTTGTTTGACATCATGTGTGTGTGTTAGGGGCTGTGCAGATGTGGTGTGTGTTGGTATGGAGGTGCCCAAGCTGTGGTGTTGGTGATGTGTGTGTGTGTGTGTGTGTGTGTGTGTGTGTGTGTGTGTGTGTGTGTGTGTGTGTGAGTGAATGTAAGAACACAGTTCTGTCATGTGGCTGCCCTATACAGGGGTTTGTTGGACAGCTGCAGACCATACATGGCAGGGTGTGCAGTTCACCATCTCCGGCCACATTTACGAGACCTGTGCCTGCCAGGGGTTCCATGGGCACAACCAGGAACAAGCCCAGATATGGTACTCTCCCCTGATAATGACAAATGTCTGTTGGATCCGGGTCCCTGTTGGGATCGGCCAGGACCATGTGCACGTGGCCTGCTGTGTTGTGGTGTGGACAGCACCCCCCCCTGCAGTGCTGTGACTTGTTGCATGTCCACATAGACTTCCAACTGTCAGTGTTGCTGACCTACGTTCACATGGCTGTCACCCTACTCCCACAATATGCTCTAACACAGACATTGCATGGTCGAGGATTCCCACCATCTCACCCAACTGTCTATCCAGGACCTCTGCAAAATAATGGTGGGCACCTGCAAGATCACAGATGTTGTCAATAACAGCAGAATGAGGAGCCCTCTGGGGCCTCAGACTCTGTCTAGTATAACATTCCATACATGCCTGTACCTCCATGATGGCCCAAAACATGTGTCTGCTGACACATGCTTTGGCACTTCTGCCAGGGGCACCCCTGTACATCTGCCTGTGTGGTACCTCGCCAGTCATCTGGCTATGGCTGCTGTGTACAGACACACTTGCCATAGTCACCACACTGTCCTGTCCCATGCCACCACCCACCAATTGTCCCTCATCTATGGCCACTGGTGATGTGGTATGTATAGGCAATGTGACTGTGTCCAGGGATGGGGTTGATAACAGTGGAATGTCAACCGATGGCACAGCTTCAGCCCCTGACAACCCCAACCATACCTATCATCATTGTCAGAGTATGTATGGACACTAACATCAGTTTGCCTGCAGGAAGGAACCTGACCCACCTCGCCACCTGTGAGGGGAAAACAAAAAATGTAATTTAAGACCTGTACATCATTGCTTACCTCTACACACACACACACACACACACACACACACACACACACACACACACACACACACACACACACACACACACACACTTACAGGTGAGGTGGCACAAAGATATTACACAGACCTCTCATTACCCAACTGTCAACATGCATGACATATGGCACTCAACAGCACGCACTGCAGCTATACTTAATCCCTGTTACCAACATTATACATCTCTGTGATGCATGAGCTGTGTTAGTAGGTGATGCCCCTTCCCCTGGAACACACTGAACACACTGCACACATGTACACAGTGTTGCTATGCACCTGTTCAGCACTCTGGCATGTACTGTGCACCATACCTCACGAGTGTACACACCATTGCTGAATGCGTGTATGTGTGGCAGTTATGTTTGCTCTGTTGCTCACAGTCCCTATGTGTTTGCCTGACACATACCTGGGATGATATGAGGACAGATGTCAATAGTGAATGCCTGACCTCTGATTTTCAGATCTCATCATCAGCAGTGCATGTATGAGCAATAAAATCCAATTACACTGACAACCTTCAAAGCATACTGTGGCTATGAGGAGTGTACACACCCTTATTGAAATGCCACCCTCTTCCCTGATATGCAATGGGGCCACAATACTGCATATGTTAACATTACACACACATGATACGTGACATATGACCTGTGCAGTCAAATGCAGCATCTAACAAATGTGTTAGTTATGCAGATGCTGATTGAGATGCATACAATATGTGGGTTGTATAAGTATGCACACCCTTAACATGATGGTTTGTTGGAGCACTTGTTAAGTGAACTACAGCAGTCACTATTCCTGGAAGGAGTAAACTAGCATGGCCCATCTTCACTTGCCATTATTTGGTCATTCTGCCCTACAAATGTCCCCCATTGCAAGGTCATCTCATGTGCACAGCCCTTGGAGGTCACACAGTGCCTTCCCTATTGCTGTGTAGTCAGGGTTATGTCTGGCACAATTCATGACTGTGACTGTGTTCAGATACAGCCATTCTTAGCGAGCTTTGGATGTATGCTTAAGTTCACTCTTGTGTTTCAGGATGACACCCCTCCCCATCCTCAGCCTTTTTGCAGGTGCTTGACAACTATGGGCCACACATGAGTGTCATTTTGCAGTGTCTCAAATTCAGAACATCATGTCTACTGGCCTAGTTCCTGCTAATGAACAGCAAACATAAAGGTGTACACTAGCACCAGCAAGGTACAGATGGGGATAGTGGGCCTGAGGTGGAGTGAGGTGTTGATTTTGCAGCACATGTATCTTTATTAATACTGTCTGCAGGTTTCAGCCTTGGTCTCAGTACAGCATTACACATTGTATGACATGCCTTTGGGAGACTTGATGTTATGCATATGCTACCTGTAGATAGCCCTGGATGATGCTTCCTGTAGAACAACTCTTCCATCTGATTACCCTATCCCATAGGCCACACTTATGTAGAGTCCAGGCAATTGTCGACACAAGTACTGCACAGGTAGTACTTGCTAGACATTCCTGCAAGTCCCTCAGTATTGCTGCATGTTTCTGGGCAGCCTTCATGACCAGTTTGCAACATGTGTTGTCATCTGTCTTGGATGGGCATCGCTTATTTTCTACATTAATGTTGTCCCATACTTCCTAGACATATACATGACTGTCCGCACTGTTTGCCATGATATATGCAATGGTGAGGTAAGGCTAGGTCTCCCACTCCTGAGTGCTACCTTTTGGATATAGGATCCATTCCATGGTTTGTAAGATGTGTGCAAGCCACAGCTGCCTCTGTTGCAGGTGAGTGGGAAAATGTCATGGACAACTCAGGATTTTCCCAACCAAGGAAAGATCAATTAGAAGTCTGTGGGAGGAGGTCAACATCGGAATCGCCGGCAGAGGGAGATGATCAACCAACTTAATCAACACACAGAGGCCACTAACACCAATGTAACCATCGTCACCAACTCAACTAGAGACTTTAAAATTTATAATTTTTCCACATATTTGGTGACCCGAGAACTGGTGGACTTTCTGGCTAAGGGTTTAACTTTTGTACCCAGCAAAACTGCAAACCTTGCCAAGACCCTCATTGATTTCAAACTATTTTTACGTAAATTGAATTTAAAAATGGTCTTTGGAAGTGGTAGTTTGAGTATTAACGAAATGAGGATTTCCAGTGTGTTTAATCCCCCACTACACCCCACTTTGGCACTCTTTGAAAAGGTATGCGAAATTGACATACAGCACACTTTGAGCCGTCCCAGGGAGGGATTTTCCAACTTTAAGGAAAAGGAAAAACTTATGATGGATAGTCTAAGGACACACAACATCAGGGTCATGAAACCCGACAAAGGAGGTTGTCTGGTATTTATGGATGAAGAAAATTACAACTACAGAGTGAGTCTAATGTTGGAAGCAGACACCTACGTTAAAGTTTCCTTAAACGAAGTAAATGGAGCTTACCAATGCATCAGATCTTTCCTCAACGATTTGTTTATTGAAAGGGTCATTTCATTGTAAACCTACAATTATTTATGCATGCCCGCTCTTAACACACCCATATTTTTTGCACTTCCAAAAATACACAAAAACATCAAAGATCCACCTTTACGCCCAATTGTCGGTGGCAGTGGTTCTGTAACCTTCGCATGTGCCAAGTATGTGGACAGTAAATTGAAAGGGTTCCTGGGAACCGAACCCCAAATTTGTCAGGATTCCTGGCAGGTCTTAGAACACCTGAATTCTTTCACATTTGATGAATCTTTAAATTTTCTTACCATTGACATTAAAGACCTTTATACAGTGATTCCCCAAAACTTAGGTCTAGAATGGGTGAGAGATTTTTTAGCAAGTAAAGGTGCATGTAATGATGAGACCTATGTGATTGAAGCACTCTTGGACATAGTGTTGTCTAAAAATTTTTTTCTGTTTAATAACATTCTTTACAAACAAAAATCAAGGGTAGCCATGGGCTCCCCATGTGGGGGAAGTTTCGCAAATTGTGTACTAGCCCATTGGGAAAATATTTTTTTATTCAAAAGTGATCTGTTCAAACAACAAATCAAATGGTACACACGTTACCTGGATGACATTTTTATATTGATCCAAGGTGATGAATGAACAGCCAGGGATTTTGTGGATCACATTTCTTCCCTAACAGAATTTTTGAAGTTCACATTTTCATTTAGTAAAGACAACATTCCATTTTTGGATGTTCTCATAACCAAGGACATTCACAATAATAGGGATTTAGCAAGTTTGTACAGGAAACCGACTTATTCCAACAGCTTTTTACACTATGAAAGTTCCCATCCTCAACATAAAAAAAAAAGCAGTAATAAAGGGACAAGTCGTCAGAGCAGCAAGGATGTCCTCTTTGAACACCTCTTTTTCAACAGAGTATAGTACACTCAAAGAAATGTTTCTGAAAAGGTCCTATCCAGGAAGTTTGGTGGAGAATGTAATACAGGAGGTTACTGAAAAAAGGAGAAATGAGGTATTTAAAGCCATTTTGAATGGCAACAGGTGGATTGGAGGTCCACCAAATGGACACCCTCCTGCAACTACACACACAGTTACTGACACCAGCACACCTGCAGAATTCAACACCACCCTTATCACCCCTTTATCATCTAATGCAACCATTTTTAAAGGAACTTTGATCAAAAATTGGGATTTGATATCGGCCGACCCTTTAATTTATTCTAGGTTAGGCGACAGACCAAGGATCACATATAAAAGGGGTTGCAACTTAAAGGCATTGTTGGAAAGACCTTTTAAAAAAATGGTCACCAGTCCTGGTATGTACAAGTGTGGAAGATGTAACTTCTTCAAACACATCAAAACTAGTAGCAAAGTAAACATCAAGGGGAATTATTTCCCTATTTCAGGCAGGTTAAATTGTGAAACAAAGGTGGTGATTTATCTGGCTCTATGTGGGAAATGTGGCTGTTTTTATGTGGGTAAGACTGAGAGACACTTGAAACAGCGAATTTACAAACATATTTACAACATTGGGAAACACAATCTTACCAGTGCACCAGCCAGGCATATCTCTGACAATATTCACCACAGCTTTTCTTTCACAGTTTTAGAACAACTCCCTCCTGACCCCCCGGGAGGGGGCATGGTCTTTAATACTTGAAGAAAAGGAACTCATTTGGCAATTACGACTGAATGCCTTTTGCCATCCAGGTCTCAATGAGAACTGCAACCTGAAATGTTTGCTAAATTTAAAGGTTTTAGAAAGATGACACATTTTTCAAAACAACATCCTTTAACAGTCTGGACAAGCAAAGTGACACTTTCACAATTATTTATATGTATATTTATATATATTTTTTAGTTGAACATTCAAAGCAAAGATTTGAACTATTACTTTAAACACTTTGAAGTATTTTTTAAAGGAATCAGGAAGTGATGTCATATGACTTTTCTTATTTAATGGATGTAACATCCTTTTAAACTTTTTTCTGAAGCAGTTTGTTTAATTTGGATAGACGAAAGAGCTAATAAAATAATCGCGTGGATTTGCCGACTCATACCCTTCAGATATGCCACAATGGTGACCACTGTGATGCAGTAAAGTTAACAGCAATAATAAGTGAACATGTACAGCACGCATTATGGGTAGTTGTGTTAAATGTGTGCATGGCAAATACCATGGCCATAACATGGCCGGTATATTGGCAAACCTGAACAAAAAAACTCCATACTCACCAGCTACAGGCTGCTGCCCCAGAGGTATATCAGAGGGACCTACATAGTTGTGTGAGAGATGTAATGTCAGTAGCTACACCTGTGGCATTGGTACATGGTGGGAGCAGCATTTCAGTACATCGACAGTACAAACCCACAATACTAGAGATTATACACATCTGTTCATTACTACACTGCAGCAACAGACTATCTTATCTGACATATACATGAAGATACTTTACAGATGAAGATGTATAAACAACAGTGGTCTGCTAATGTGCCCTAGGGCCTTACCTGCATGCTCCTCGTCCACTGTGTGGTTAGCACCCACCTCCACAATGCTATCATCAGGTTCTTGGGTTGGCTGGTGGGCGGGTGCCCCAAAGCTGATGAGGAGTTCCTCAGCATGTGTCATTGGGGGCTGGATGGCAAGACCCTCACCTGTGGCTAGCTGGTCCCTCCCAACTGCAGCAGCACACTAATGGGCATGGTGGATGAGCTCAGTGCAATGATGTTGCACATGCTCATACTGCGGTTATACAGGCTGACATTGTTTACCCTGTGGACGAGCTCGTTCCACAGGGCAGTCCTCTCCTGCAGATCATGGGCTGTATGCCCAAAGAGGGTTCTGTAGTGATGCATGAGGTAGTTGATTAGTATTTCATTCTCCTGTGGAGTATAAGCAGGGATACGCCCCCGTGACATGGTACCTGGAAGACATAAACAGGAAAAAAAGGTCTGAGGACCTCATACTGCAAGGATATAATAGTTGTTAAATGACGTCTCTCTTTCTCCTTCCACCATATCTGCAACAGTAGTCTGAACACACAAATCAATGGGTATATTTAGACCAAACCTACTGTTGGGACATATATCCTGTTGTGCAAAAAATATTGAAATGTGTTTCTATTCATGTTCCATGTTGAAACACTATCATTGGTGACCTGTTGCTAACAATGTCACCTGCATGCCATTGTAATGGCCACTGTGGCTCCATATATGCATGTGTTCTGTTTGCTATGCACCTGTTCCAAATCTGATGTTTTGGGTTAATGGGAATATCTATGCATGCTGTTATAACTAATCCTGGATTGTGTTGACTATTACTACCCACATATGTTCTAAAACTGCAACACAATAGCATGTTTGGGATGGCTGTTCCCAGAAGAACCACCTCTCCTACCTCATCTAGCTGTGGCACCAGGCCACAGCACGTCTGGGACCCAACCCGGGACCTCCTCATCTGCTGGTCCCGCACTACCTTCAGATGGAACCACCTCAGGGGATGGTGCTCGTTCACCACAAGCTTTCCTTATATACCTTATTTCCATACACATATCTGTTATGTAGTCCTCGCACGCACACACACACACACACACACACACACATACATATATATATATATATATATATATATATATATATATATATATATATATATATATATATATATATATATATATAGTTTACTATCAAATGTGCAAACGACACAAATAATCGATGCAGTATACCAGCTGCGAATACCCACTTCCTGCATATTACTTAGGTCAGCATGTTGAGTGCATTCAGTGACAAAATCGCATTCACACTTTCGTCATTTTGTTTTGCAGCTCATTACTGCAAATCACGTGACTTAACATTTTTGTAGGTGGGAACCCCCCCTGCACCTCTATGCAGGGGTCTGAGCTCCCCCACCCCCTACAAATTATATATTCCAACTCCGAGATCACACTACAATGGGGAAAAGAGTAATTCCCCGATCCACACTGTACCACGATCCCTAGTCGAAACGTCGACCACATATGTGAGAATGCACAGTGGAATTCGCTGCACAGAACACTTGCAGTATTGAAGGTCGGCAATACAGGAGGCAGCCAAATCACTTTCAACATTACTGTTTTTGCTGAATCTTCATTCTACATGTTCATGGTAAACCTAATATATATATATATATATATATATATATATATATATATATATATATATATATATATATTTGTATACATATATATATATATATTCCACCATCAAAAAACTCCAGCACCACTGAAATAAAAACAGACACTGCTGAAAAGCAAATAAGGCAAATCAGTGAGGATAAATAAGTTAAATTTAATAACAAAATGGTAGGAAACAACCAGTTTTGCCCCATGGCGTCATTAGTATATATATATATATATATATATATATATATATATATATATATATACATATATATATATATATATATATATATATATATATAAACTAGATATATGATTTCCCTAATATTGGTCAATTTTTAGATAACATTGAGTTCAATACTGTTGTCATACTTTGATCGGTAATGCAGATAGTCAACAGTTGTGCAACAAGGCACAATCCCTGGATTGGGAAATATGCCTCTGCCCCAGGGATTGTGCAATCTCATAGTTAGTATATACAATTATCAGGTGGTGGGCTGCAGAGGGAACTTGGCCTTTCTGCAAAAACAGTTTGTTTAGTTTGCATGTTCCAAGAAGTGACCTTGGTAAATGTGCGGAAGTGTATTGACATTTGTGGTTTGATGCTACTGTGTGAACATTAGACACATCAACATGACATAAAGTCAATTTGATGAATGCCAGTATATATCTATATCTATATCTATATCTATATCTATATTTATATATATATATATATATATCTATATATATATATATATATATATATATATATATATATATATATATATATATATATATATATATATATATATATGTGTGTGTGTGTGTGTGTGTGTGTGTGTGTGTTAAGATCGAATCTTGTTTTGGCAGACATCTGTTTAGTACACAATTTGGTTGAGTAAGCAGATCGTCAACAGGTGTGCAAGATCGCACAGTCCTTGAGGTTGGAGAATATGCCTTTTCCTCAATATTGTGCGATAATTTACTTAGTATTTCTAATTTGCAAGGGGTGTGGGGGTGCATGGAGAGAGCCGGGGGACATGCTTTCCTCTAAAAAACAATGTTATTTTACTTGAACTGAGGTTAGTACTTGACACATGCATACTAGTGTGCCGACATTTGCATTGTAGACATTTTGTGTTCAACATTATTCCCATCAACATTTGAGTCAGTTGATCAGTTTAAGCAGATACATATAAGAAAGAGCGAGAGAGACAGAATGAGAGGGAGTGAGCAGTGGAACTTTACTCTGAGCAAAGTAAAACATCTATAATATTCAGAATTAAAATTCAAAAAACAAGATTTAAAGTTGACGATCCTTACAAATCCATTCAATTCTCATAAGTATGGCATTGTAGATACAATATAATACAATGATTGACTAATAAGAGTATGACACCAGGCCAAGACCAATCAATTGATTTATTAAAAGGGGGTCGAAACTCAAACCTATAAACCTTGAATTATTTGTTCATGACACGCAGGAACTGTTTACTTTAAAACAGGAGAGAAAGTATCAGAGGAGGTGTACACAGGAATATAAATCAAATTTCTAACACATCATTACCCCCGCTGGCTGGTTTTAAAATAACCATAATTATTTATCAATGGCGATCGGCATTCCTGAAAAATGAAAGAAAGATGATGGGAAAATAAAACAAGTGCTGGTGATGTGACACACAAAAAGTGGATGACATATACATGATCTAGTATTGTTTACCTATTAGGGTATAGTGGTCAAAAGTTACTGACTGAATAGCATGAGACAAGTAGAACATCCCTTACTAAGAAGTTATTAATTATTTTTTTCAGTTAATAGGCAAAGAATCAGCAGAATATAATTTATCCAATTCATTTTCATTTGCATTACAACTATAACTTCAACTATTTTGGCAATGTTTAAAAAAAAACTGAAACTGACCTTCAGTAGGTGGATGTGTTAGATTTTTATATTGTGCAACAAACCCAAGGGATATAATTACAATACGATACGCACACATTTGGAATAATTATTGGGACATATTTCTGTTTTCCTTCCTTAGTTTTATATAATAATTTTGTGTGTGAACATGAAATGCAATGATTAGTCACTTGTATGGTTCTGCATGGTTTTAATAAACTTGTACTGTTTAAAAAATAAATTCACTCCTGCATTCTAAATCATTTAGAAAATTCTCTTCTTCAAAGAAACAGATGTAAATCTGATGATGAACTACTTTTAGTATTATACTGGCCACTGGAGAAAATACATTATATTGAATGTTGATGTATTAGTCTGGTGATTGCTTTGTAGTGTGTTGTATTAACTTTCTTATGTGACTCTTGTCTGCACCTGGCATAGGTTGCATAGCTGCCTGCATCTGTGTTTAAAATAATTCAGACCTGCCCTTCAGTGCCACAGTCCCTCATTAGTTTTCTGACTGAATGACCAGTACAGGGAGACTATAGTGTCTGGCTCTAACAGGTCCCTGGGCATCATGTTTATTCATTAACTAGGAGGGGGTGTACTTACTCAACAGACTCACAGGCATTTTGGCAAAACTACGTCAGGATCAATAAAAGCAGCAGGTTTCAAGAAGAACCAGTTTACTTCATATCCACACCTATAGCTTCAACGGAGATTTGTCATGCTTCACATGTTTCTGTGCATACTGTGGTATGTATGGTTGCAAATAAAAGGTACCTTTATACTATGTACATATGACATACTCTGAAACTCATACTGGAAACCAGTTTCCTAGGTCATAATGTACATACTTAGATTTCAAAAATGAATAAATGCTCCCTTCTTATGATATTTTCTAATTCTGTGGTTGCATTTGTAACACAGGGTTCAAAAATGCCAATCCATTTAATAGTTTCATTCAGGGTTTCACATTTTTCTGTTAAATTATGCTTCTGTACTTCTTCTCTTACAAATTATTATGCTTAAGTTGGTCCCTGCATTGAAAGACGTATTTTCTTGTTTGCTTTACGGTAAATGTTAAATAAAGGTGCTCCCGTTTACTCCCATTTTTTTATTTTCTCTTTAGTGTCTACATATCCTAAAATGTCATGAACTCTGAGAAGCCATTATTGCACACACTGGCAGTTCTTTTCCTGCAAAGAACAGTCTTAGATGTTTGCTCTGTTAATCTTTTTCTCTTCTTTTGTAGATCTTTCCATATATGTTTTCATTCTCACACACTGTTTGTGCATCTACTGTGAGGATGAAGACAAACTAAGTCTGTAGAAAGCATGAAGTTCAGTCTCAGTTCATCTGACATGTCCTTACTTTCTCTTAAGTGTTCAGAAGGCATATTACTAATTGATCTGCACACTAACTCTGGGTGAGTGAAATATTTTGCTAGTTTTTTAAGTTGAGCAAGCCCCCTAAAGACAAATGTATTTTTTAAAGTATTGGCATTGGGGGGGCTTTAGTGGAGACTGAAGGCATCAAACCCATATACGTAATGCAGGTATTAAGGAGGAGTGCCCAAGGAAAGTAAACCAGCACACAAAGGGTTACTGTCTAAGAGTCGCTACTTTTGATATAATGTAAGATGTAAAGATAAACAAATTAGACCTATGCTAGTCTGTGTGTATTGTGATTATGAATATGTATTATATATAGCCTTCTCCACTTTAATAATATTGCATAGCATAGCCATTTTTAAAATGACTGTATCCCATAATGCATTGCATATAGTGTCTTGCGACAGTGAATTCATGATGACTGAACTGTTGACATCTTTCATACTGAACTGTTGATATTTTTCTTACAGATCTGCCATTTTGACAACAAAGACACAACTGTTAAACATTACTGGGTAACTAGAGGTGCACATCTTGACATAGTGTCAGGAGTGACACCTTCTTCATGAAAAAAATACCATTCCTGGCAGAAAACCATACCAAGATGCCAAGTAGTGTCCATCAAGCTCAAAGTAAGTCATTTTATTTCAAAACATAGACTGGTTGTTTTACTGATTAAGTGCTAGAAAACCAAATATTTTGATAAACATAACAAAGATTAACCAAGCTGAGCCATTTGACTTCTCTAAACCATTTGGCTGCCTTGTTTGGAGGAAAAAGTTTAACACTTCAGAGCATTAACTAAAGTAGACAAAGAAACAAAAGAAATCCAGATGAAGACTTTGTTTTGTTCAGTGTATACAAGCATGTGGAGGCAATACAAAGTACTTTATCAAATGACCATAGGAAATACAAGGCAACTGAGTCTTGTGACCATTTATGCCTTGCTAGTACCCACCTTTAGATTGTACCTGCTTTTTCTGATGAGGGCTATGCCAGTTAATCCAAGGTTGAATTTGTGAATACCCATCCAATCATCCAGTTCCTGTTTGAGGAGAAATAATGTATCACATTGCTTAATTTGCAGCAGGAGTTTATTCTAGACGTAGGAAAATCACGGCGGAATGACACTATCTCTCCATTTATTTTCTTTATCTGCTGGTAAAGATTTAGATCCATGGTTCTAGTATTTGTTAGACTATTTGATTTGCAAAGATACAAGAAATCCTTGACCACTGAATTCCTAATGGCTCAGAAAACAAGGTATTAATCTCCCGTCAGGAGATTGCAGGGTACTGAATAAAGGGACATCTCAAAAGGAGCATTGCATTCATTAATATGTGTAATCAATACTGAATATAGGTGGACAATGACCTCTTTAGATCTGGATGACATTCCTTTGGCAATTAGCTGCACTAAGTTGAAGGAGAGTAAATTACCCCAAATATGCAACAAAACCTACAAGATTTAGGATTTGTGCTTGAAAATGTTTACACCAATATTTTATACCTCAAGTAGACTCTAGAGAATTTTTCCTCTGGTAGATAGTAAATGTTGGAGGTGTGATGGGTAAGAAAAAGGTAATTGGGAACATATTTTCTGGGAGTGTGGTGAGTTGGTGGACTTTAAGAATTCCCTGTGGGATGCACTGTTGGAGATGCTGAGTGGGCAGGGTAAAGAGGGAGATGATTTTTCTTGGCTATGATACAGAACTGGAATTGCCTAGACGTGGTAAGGCCTTGCTGTGTCTAATTATGCTAGCTGTCAAAATCAAAATTTTAACCAACTATACTAGAAGTAGTAAGTATAGTAACAGAGATGAAACAAGTGGAATTGAGATCTTTAGAAAAGTGTAGGTGTAAACTACACAGGAAAAATGTGAATTGTGGGAACAATGAATACAGGGGAGAAATGAGGTTTAAAAAAGGGCAGGAGTTAAATAAGCCGTGTAATGTTTGACTGAAAGTGATTGGGTAGATTAAAATGATGTATATTGTTTGCAGCTGGGATTGTGTCAGTATGGTTTGTGATGTGAAATGCTTGCAAGTAGGATTGTATTGATTTGGTTTGTTTTCATTTATATAAATGTATGATTGCCGATAAGTGATGGTTTAATAAAGATGCTTCTTGTTTAAAAAATATGGCAGGAATTGAATAATTTATGCAATGTTTCTTAGGTTATATTATATATAGCAATATATGTGAAGTATAATGTTTGTAAACATGAACTTGTTAACGTATTAGAGCAGAGTGAGCCTCCAGGTGTTTCTGCAGTTAGCTCCTACTGCACCTCAGGGTGCAAATATTGCTTGTTCATATTTGCATTAATAATTCCAAAACCATGCTACATACAAGGTATCAAAATATTTTATCTTGAAACATACATGATAGCAAACACAACTGTGTTCATATTTGACCTCTGTCAATGAGTATTTGTTAGAACTGTAAGGTGATAACTTCATCTTTTAAGGCTCAAGTCACACCCAGTGGGAGTTAAAGGGACACACTCAAAAGAGCTGTACTGGAGGGAATGAGTTAATGCAGTTTGATTACTTTTATATAAATGTAAATTTGCCTGTGTCACAAGTGATAATTCAGTAAAGGTGTTTAAAAAAAGTATTTAACAACATCCTCATTTTGGAGTATGCAGTTGTCTGTGTTGTAAGCTGAAGGGAGGGTGCTGTCTATAAAATGTGACAAAAATGCACTTTTTAGCCATTAATTTGAGACAATTTTTAGTACACCATGTATGAAAAAGTGTAAGTTCATTCTGAAAGGCTTGGACATCAGTGGGGGATGTGACGATGATTCCCAGTTTACAGTCATCTGCAAACTTGGTTAGCCAGAGGTCTTGGTTCATGGTCTGGAGATCAGAAAAGTAAATATTAAATAAAAGAGGTCTCAGTTTGAGCACTATGGGACATCATTGGTCATCTTCATACTCTGTGGTGGGGAACCGGCTGCCCACACTGTTAGGGTTTTGCCTATCATACCACATAGGGTTATATTTGTAAGGTACTAAGCTTACTAATTATGCTAGCATGGGGTAGTGTCAAACATCTTGGCCAGGTCAAGGTAGGCTGTGTTAAAGACTAACAGTAATAATTACATAGGACCATACAACATATCAGGCTGCATTCTGATCAGTGCCAAGTATATAGTACCTGAGCCTCTACTTAAAATGTTCATCTTCAGCCTGTCCATGGGGTTTGTGCTAATGCCTGGATAACAGCCACTGTGACTTCCCTATACAAGGGAAACCTCTCTACAGATCCAGACAATTATAGGCTCAAAAGCCTCATCACCATTATATGCAAAGCCATGGAACATATCATAGCAGAGGTAATTTATGCAGACAAAGGCACCACAATAGTATTTGTGGGTCTGTAAAGTGTTTTTTCTTTTTTTTATGCAGATAAAGGTGACTTAAAGGATCTAGATCTCAATCAACTGGGCTTTTGGAAGGGTAGGTCCTGCCTTCTGAAGCTAGTAAGGTCCTTTGTAAATGTTACAGAGGCTGTGGACAGTGGTCAAACAGTGCACACTGCTTATCTCGAGCTGGCCAAAACTTTTGACACTATCTTCTGTGTTGGTATTGTTAAAATTTTAGAAAAACTTAATGTAAACATCAAAGTTGCCCTAGAGATTGCAAATTGGCAGTCTGACATATCCCAGGTTATAAAGGTTGATGGCACCATCACTAAATGTAAAACTGTAACTAGTGGGGCACCGCAATGATCAGCTGTGGGCTCTCCCTTAACATAACATTGTAACTAGTGGGGTACCACAGGGATCAGTACTAGGCCCTCCCTTAACATAACATTGTAACTAGTGGGGTACCACAGGGATCAGTACTGTGCCTTTCCTTAACATAACATTGTAACTAGTGTAGTGTCACAGAGATCAGTACTGGACTCTCCCTTAATATAACATTGTAACTAGTGTAGTGTCACAGGGATCAGTACTGTGCCCTTCCTTAACATAACATTGTAACTAGTGGGGTACCACAGGGATCAGTACTAGGCCCTCCCTTAACATAACATTGTAACTAGTGGGGTACCACAGGGATCAGTACTGTGCCTTTCCTTAACATAACATTGTAACTAGTGTAGTGTCACAGAGATCAGTACTGGACTCTCCCTTAATATAACATTGTAACTAGTGTAGTGTCACAGGGATCAGTACTGTGCCCTTCCTTAACATAACATTGTAACTAGTGGGGTACCACAGGGATCAGTACTAGGCCCTCCCTTAACATAACATTGTAACTAGTGGGGTACCACAGGGATCAGTACTGTGCCTTTCCTTAACATAACATTGTAACAAGTGTAGTGTCACAGAGATCAGTACTGGACTCTCCCTTAATATAACATTGTAACTAGTGTAGTGTCACAGGGATCAGTACTGTGCTCTTCCTTAACATAACATTGTAACTAGTGGGGTACCACAGGGATCAGTACTAGGCCCTCCCTTAACATAACATTGTAACTAGTGGGGTACCACAGGGATCAGTACTGTGCCTTTCCTTAACATAACATTGTAACTAGTGTAGTGTCACAGAGATCAGTACTGGACTCTCCCTTAATATAACATTGTAACTAGTGTAGTGTCACAGGGATCAGTACTGTGCCCTTCCTTAACATAACATTGTAACTAGTGGGGTACCACAGGGATCATTACTGGGACTTCCTTTAATATAACATTGTAACTAGTGGGGTACCACAGGGATCAGCACTGGGCCCTCCATTAACATAACATTGTAACTAGTGTAGTGTCATAGGGATCAGTACTGGACTCTCCCTTAACATAACATTGTATCTAGTTGGTACCACAGAGATAAGTACTGGTTCCTCCCTTAACATAACAATATAACTATTGGGGTACCTCAGGGATCAGCACTGGACCTTCCCTTAACATAACATTGTAACTAATAGGACACCACAGGGATCAGTACTGGACCCTCCCTTAACATAATATTGAAACTAGAAGTGTGGACTGTGTTGAGGGTTGGTATTATGGTTAAGGTTAGGGTGCTTACATCACAGACACAAGGACAGGGTTCAGTTCTCACTCTTGAAGGAATCAGCTAGGCATAAAATGGCCCTCAAGAGAAGCTAACCTAGAACTTATCTATGAACCTGTAATTATATGGGAGGGTCACTGTACTATCCCCTGTCTTCTACCCTTACTAGTAAGGTCAAACCATAAATCTGTCTTGTTCAAAGTAACGATCAGGCCTGACACCTCCGCAAGAGCAATAAAAATGAGAAACTTCTCCAAAACAAACTATAGCCTACTAAGTGATGGTTTGGAATGTTTCAAACCCCCTGCTAACACAGCCTGCAATGACTGCTATGCAGAGGAGTACACAAACACCTTGTGTAGCCACTTAAATAACTATTGACTCTGCTGTACCTGACAGGATCAAAACCAAGTCCTCCCCTAAGAATGACCCACCTTGGTGGACTTGAGTATAAAAAGATATATAACAAAAGGAAGAAACTGATATCTAAGAACAAGAGAGAACTTAGTCAGCAGAGAAAGAAAACTATCCACAACTTGGACAAGCAAATCAGATATCTGCTAAAAGGTGTTGGATAGATTAGATAGGAAAACAAGAAGGATGCTTCATGCTCACTAAATGATTTATTAAACTCAGTGTATACCAAGATTATATATTCCCCATTCCAAAGGAGGGATGGGCCTCCGTGAAATTGATTACATGTATAAATCTGCAATTGTGGGACTCCACACATATCAACTGACCTCACAAGAAACAAACGTAGTGAAAGTTTTGAAACATGAGGACAATAAATCTAAGATAACTTCTCTGCTTAATCTAGTAGAAGCATATTTGCTTCAAGCAGGAATGGAAATCAAACCAGAAGGAGATAAAAATCAGGCAGCAACTGAATGTGCCAAAAAACAAAAGAAAGTCTATAAGGTGAAGGACCAGATGAGAAGGCAAGAAATGTGGAAAATGCATAAATATAGTTGCAAGTATAGAAAACTTCTGGAAGAACCTCATGTTGATCAGGAACAAATGCAGGAATGGTTAAGGAGAGGCAAATTCAAACCAAGAAATTAAAGGTTAATATTGGCAGCCCAAGACAGTGGGCTACGTACACACTGGTTTACAAAGTCCATTGAACATGTGGGAGAAACAGACAAATGTAGGTTTTGTAAAACCAAATTAGAAATAGTCGCACACCTCGTTGCTGGTTGTGACATACTAATGGCTGAAGGACTGTATACTGAAAGGGATGATAATGTGGCAAGACTGTTACACTGGGGATTGTGCAAACATTATGGTATTGAAGTGTCTGAAAAACACTGGAAACATGAGCCACAAAGCATCATAGAAAATGATGAGGTTTACATCACATGGGACCACCCATTACCAGCAGTTCAAAAGATAGATGCTAGAAACCAGATGTAGTGGTCCATGAAAAGAAGACAAAAGTAGCATTGATCATTGAAATCACCACACCCAGTGACTGCAGTGTCTTGTGTACAGGGAGACACAAAGTCATAAAATATCAGGATCTGCGGGCAGAAACGACAGCGATGTGGATGAAAGATACCCAGGCAGTTCCAGTAGTAGTAGGAGCAATGGGTCTTATAAAAAAGAATATACAATCATATTTAGATATGTTACCAATATATGTAACTCTGTACAAATTGCAGAAGGAGTCATTACGGGGCCCATTGCTGGTGCTGCGAAGAGCACTTCGGGCTGATAACAACGATTCAAACAATAATAATTTCATGAACTTTAATCATACTTTGACTTTGGAATGGGGTCCATTCCTGTCATAGTATTAGAAACTCAAAAGATTTGGAGAAATTAAAAAATAGAGTACAATGTGCCCATTTGCATGCACCTCACCAGACACCTGCAGCAGCTGGAGAGACCACAGAGGTTCCTGGCCAAGAGAATTCAGGGACTCCAAAACATAACCTACATGAAAAAACTGAAAGCCCTGTCACTGTAATTTGTGTCCTACAGGCTGCTGAGAGGAGACCTGTGCCTGACCTACAGAGCACTCCCTGACCCTGCCCTAATGGAAATGCTTATACATCCACTAATTAAATGGGACAAGAGTCAGTCACTCTAGAAATCTCAACCAAGCCTTGGCGGCACAGTGGTGCAGCACTTAGAGTTGTCACCTCACAGCAAGAGATTCTCTGGTTTGATTCTTGGATGGGGTGCCTTCTGTATGGAGTCTGCATGTCCTCATTGCATTTGTGTGGATTTCCTTTGGGTACTCCAGTTTTCTCCCACATTCCAAAGACATCTGTCTAGGGCATTTCTCCCTGAGCCTCTACTGAAAATGGGGTCTGTCCCAGTCAGACTTTCCCATAAACAAATAATGAATAAATAAGTAAATAAAATAAAATAAATTAAACATGCTGGAGAAACAGATATGTCTCCTAGAGACTGCCACTACTCTGGAATAAACTCCCAGTTCACATTAACCAGAGCTTCTCAATGACCCTATTTAAGCACAACCTGGACAACTGGATGGGAGATCATAAATTCACTTCTGGGATGAAATTTATTTTCCTCATGGACAGGAGCAGCCAGTGCTGATCATAGATTCACTCTGCAAACAATCAAACCATCTAACAATGGTCAATTAGGGAACCATCTATGGGTCCCCTCTCTGGGGCAGTAATCAAGGAGTCTCAATACTCACCACTGACACTGGAGAGGGACATTCACTTGGAACAAAAATGGATACACTCAGTATCTCCAGATGCAGGTCTCTACATCAAGCACAATTTCCCTTAAGGGCACACAGGGAACATTAGTCCCACATGGATGGGGACCCAGGTCCAGAGAAGAGGTAGTCTCTGGGACATATACGTGTCACTCCAGCAGGTCCTATTCATATCACAAGCAAGGTTTAACTCTTTAGAATATGTTAATCTGCTGCCACTTGTTTTGAATTTATGCAGGAGGTACATCAGAGTGGGGTCTGATAATGCCTGGTATGCCAGGAATAGTGTTGCTGTCAACAGTCTGTAGGAAAGAGAATACAGGGATAGGGCCTTGAACCGGTCTGCATGGGACATGTTACTTATGCCCTGTATTCTTTTAGTGAGGAGCTTCTGTGGACATTCCAATTATTGGATATGCCTGGTTAGGTACATACCAAAGGGAGCATTGTACTCAATGATAGGTCTGATGACTGCAGAATACAGTGGAACAATGACTTCCTTGGACCTAAATGCCACACCTTTGTTTATGAGTTGTGCAGCTTAGAATGATTTCCTCACTGCTATAGACACATGATGCTCCAAGTCTAGATTGCTGTCTATATGTGTCCCTAAGTCCCTGACTACTGGGTAAACCCTTAGGGTGTGCTGTCAGTATGACCGGGGGGAGGGGGTGGATGACTTCCTAAAGAATACTATTATGCATTTCTTGGCATTTAGTTTTAGTCCATGGCTGTTTGTCTGTGTCAGCCCTTTCTGGAAACATTTGCATTGGTGGGGGATTTAATGACAGCTCCTAATTTGCAATCATCTGCAAATTCAGTCAGCCAGAGGCCATTGACAATGGCTTTGACTTCAGAGAAGTAAATGCCAAAAAGGAGTGGTCCCAGGACCGATCCTTGAGGGACTCCACTTTTGATTGGTCTCTTTGTATTGGTTGACTTAACAGTTCTTACTTTCTGGGTCCTGTCTGTGAGCCAGCTGGTTATCCACCAGATGACATAAGGGTTTGTACCTAACCTCTTGGGTTTGTCAACAATACCTGAGTGGGGTATTGTGTCAAATGCCTTGGCTAGGTAAGGGTAGGCAGTGTGAATCATTTTGTCCTCAGCCATTATTCTGGTGACCTTCTCAAAGAAGTCCAGCAGGTTGAGTAGGCATGACCTGCCCTTGACAAAACCAAATTGGGTTGGATCCAGTGGCTAAAGGTTTCCTATGTCATTACTGGTTATTTCCATGATAACTCTTTCCATTGCTTTACATATGAGATTAGTGAGACTTATGGCTCTGTAGTTTCCAGGGTCTTTAAATGGCCTACCTTTTTGCAGGGGCTGTTGCCTTTCTCAATTTGGTACAAAGCCTGATTGTAGTTTACAGTGAAATGACAATTCCAGAGGACCTGATAGGTCATGTTTCATGCAGTTTAGAAGCTTCCTAGGATATTGTTTGGTCCCATTGATACATTGTTTTTGATGTTAGAGACAGCATTAAGGAACTGTTTCATTGTTATTGCAAGGAGAGTTATATTTGATGGTATTTCCTGAGGGAAGGTTGAAGGGGAGAGAGGGGAAAAGTTGGAGCTGAATTTTTCAGTTAGTAGGTTTTCTACATCTTCTGGCTCTGTATAGGTGGCTCCATTAACAATGAGTTCTACACACAATTGTGTATTGCCTTTGAGGTTGTGGACATAGCTAAAGAATGTAGAACCAATTAAAATTGTTTTGTGATACTACTGGATTGGTAAATATCAGCCTTTGTCCATTAGCACCAGTACCGAGTTCGTCGATAGCTAAAGAATGCCTTGTGGTTGTCCTTGGCCTGGGAGACCAAATTTACCTCAAATTTGGCTTCAGTAGACTTTATTTGTCCTCTGTTTGTTTAATTTGATGAGACAACTTTTACCCCTTGCTTTGTGCTGTGCCTCATAATTTTTGCCATGATTATCTTCCTTCTTTTATACAACTTATTGAAGATGTGATTCTACCAGGGTGGCTTGTTTCTTAAGCTACTTCTGTGCTTCTTTCTGGTGGGCATCTTTTAACAGGCTTGTATACAGTTTCTGTCTCAACAGTTCCAAGTAGTCAGCAATGTTCTCAGGGTATAATGAGGCTTGAAATTTTGCCATATTATCACTAAATAGTAGGAGGTTAGCCTTAGAGTAGTTCCTGAATATTCCAGGGTTAGCTGGGGGACCAGATCTAGTATGGTTGCACCCCTGGTTATTATACTGACAATCTGGTCCAGGGCGTTTATGTTTTCAAAATCCAATAATCTCTCCCTATATGTCTGGTGTTGTATATGATTCCCAGTTAATAGTGGGGTAATTAAAGTTTTCCATGAATATGATATTGGGCTGGATAGTGAGTGTTTCCAGTAAGTTTAAATACATGGTATGGGTTTCCTGGGTTATAGAGGGGGACCTATAGCTTGCAAAGAACTGGTATTGGATTTTGTATCACCACTGCTGTGTGTCAAACTTTAGGAAAAAGAGAGTGAGTAAACTTCAGGTTAAGTGGTTTAAAGAGCGGTTCTGCCAGAAGTTGTCTGGTATTGTTTATTAAACAGCCAGGTATATTATCAGGTCCCATGGATGAAGGAATTTTGGTGTTGAAAACTACTTCTTTAGTGTGATGGGGTGGGGGCAGGACTGACAGATTCAGGGATTACTGAGGTTTTTGTAGTTGTCTCTGGGTTAAAATGTGTACTGAATTTATTTGCTAATATGAACATAGCTAAAGAAGACTCTATAACCTGTCTTTATCTTCAGATGCTAACCTAAGTTCATGGGTACTTAACAGACAATAGTATTTGTTTAAAATTTTAGTCAATTTTCCGATGTTATCTTTAATATGAAGGTGTTTTGATCTGCTTTAAACTTTTTCATATTTTGTAGAGTTTATTTATGCTGATGGGGCATCATGACAGAATTTTTTTATTTTCAATAATAAATCTTTATTATTTTTACTTCTTCATACATGCTTTTAACAGAGAAAATACAGAAATAATTCTACACAATTTCTATCAACATTCACACAAAATATATACAATATTTACATGAATGCTTTCACCATTTGAATAACATATCTATAAAGTTTTTCCGTAAAAATATAATCTCTTGAAATAGTAAGGTTATTCCAAAGGTTAGACTTTATAGTCTAAAATAAAATAATAATGGGATTTCCTGATTTCGATGGATTAAGCTAATATAATGTTGAAAATTTGTTCCCAAATCTTTAGATTATTTGGATGTTTACTTTGGCTATTGATAGCATATTTGTGGGCTAATATATGTTTTATTGCTAAGATCTTAAAATTTTCCCAAGACGTTTGAGATGGATTTAGCCAATTTGTAGCTATATAGAGCTTCATTAATAGGAAAATATTCATAAGTGCAATCACCTGGGATCTAGGTGTATTATTTGGAGGAATGTGTAATATCATAAATTCCCAAGATAACGTTGAATTTTGATACCCCATCTTTTGTAGTTGTAGTCTTAGGGAATTCCAAAGTTTATATATACATTTGCAGCTCCAAAATGTATGAAGGGGATCCGCAATCTCGTCTTTACAATATGGGCATTTGGGACCCCAAAAAATAAAGGTGGGTTGGATTTACTTGACTTTGGAACTTACTGTTTAATTATAAATGCTAATAGAATTCTAAGAATAGCTAACTATGACATACATAATAGCAATTGGTCCCCTAACTGGATAAAACTGGGCTACAAACATGTTGAACATTTGAACATGAATCCCAAAGCTTTACCCTTTCTAAACAGATATATCATTAAAACATATGCTCTAATGGATCATATAAAAATTTATATAACATCATTACAAAATCTCTTTAGATCATTAAATCTATTTCAATATATGATGTTCTTACAACCCTTCCATAAAAACCCGAACCTAAGAATCAATAATCAACTTATAGACTTAAAAAACTTCCCACTTATAATAAACCTAACTCTACAAGATATATACCCATATCTGAATTATTCTGCCCATGATCTAAGACAAGAAATGAATCTCCCCAAATCATATTTAGTCATATTGAGGCAGATTAAAGAATTATCTATTGGTTACTTTAAAGGCTTGTCTGTTAATGAAGAGAACTTAACGAAATGTTCCTCATTATGGCAAGCTCTATTACAAACTACCAAATATATAACATCTACCTATAAACTGATAAAAGACATCAAATATCATAATCACCTTCTTATATCGAACTATTGGAAAGAAAAACTACCTATGGTTGAAGAAAGTAAATTCATAAATGCAATTAAATTAACAGCAAAATCAATTTCCCTCCATAAGTTAACTTTCACCCAACTTATGATATTTAATAATGCATACTACACACGCCTTAGCTTGTATAAATGACAGTATTTTTTTAAAATGTCTCTGTATATTTAGATCTAGTTGGCACTACAGGTTCTATACATTTATCTAAATGGGCACATAACGCCTTTGTGAAGTTACCTGCAGTGGCAATATCTGGGGTGATCCTTCAATTTTGTTATATTGGTTTCAGTGGGTTTAGATATTTTAATTTATCCAATTTAACTGGGGAAGGAGATACCAGGGTCAAAGTACATAACAAATCTATATTTGTAAGGATCGGGTCAAGAATATTCTATCTTCCAATGGGTTTGTTAATAATTTGATCATGGGAGTTTTTGCTTATTAAATCTAAAAACATTTGAGCATATCCTGCATTAGTGGTATAGGTACTCTTGTTTACTGAAATGTAGTTAAAGTCTTCCAAAATGACAGACTTCTTGCTTACAGGTAATTCATCAAGTACATTATATGATTTTCAGGGGACACAGAGTCTGTTCAGTAACAGGATATAAACTAATGGTTGTCTTTAGTGTGATTTATAGCTCAATAAGCTCCTTTTGTGAGTCTCTGGGAATGTATCTTGAGGTGGTATGGTCCCTAACAAATACAGAGACACCTCCATGGTTGCCATCAGTTGTGGTAGGCTAAAACCCAACTATAAAGGGAGTGCATTCTGAATATTTAAATCATGTTTCAGTAATTACACAGATATGGATGTGCTCCAAATGCAGGGGAACCTCATGGTTAGGCCATTTGTTACTGAGACTTCTGGCACTTAGAGCTGCCTTAATGTGAACCTATTTTGGAATTCTTTTTGGATGTCCGCTAGCTGAATTCTGCCTATAAAAGGCAGTATGGAGGTAAGAGAGGTTTTAGCCAGTATGTGGAAGCCTTGCAATAAGAGGTGTAGGCCATCCTTTGCAAAACAAGTAGGTGTTGAACATCTCATCTCATCCCATGCTGACAGGAGCACTACAGAATCCTGAAAGCCTAAAATCCTGAAGACTAAAATCCTGATACCAAAATCCTGAAAGTTCAAAATCCTGAAAACACACAGGATACCAATGCTTACTATATTCCAGCACAAGTACATACAGAAACATATTACCTTTCAACTATATGCAGGGGGGCAAGCCCCCCTGCACCCCTACACCCCCTGCTACTTAAATATAACAACTCTGACATTGCACTTCAGTACACTAACTGCAATCTCGGAGTTGATATATTTAAGTAGTAGGGGGTGTGGGGGGGCTTGCCCCCCTGCTTATACTTGTAGAAAAGTAATACTTTTTTTGTTTTATTGCTGACACATACTTGATCCCCCTGGAATGTCACCAACTATTCAGCCAATTGTAAGCTGACTTTTGTATTTAGGCATCATTCTTGGAGAAGGAAAGATTCCACTCAGGACCAGAGTCTTGTCTGCATTTGTGACATGTATGAAGATTTCTGCATATCCCAAGTCATTCACCCCCATGTTGACCACCACCATGCTGTAGTCATATTTGTTAGGTGAAAGGGTACAAGCTTAGCACCCTGTAGTGCTGTAACTGAGATAAGTTCCTTATTAGCAGCAGTTTAAGATTTTAACTACCGGAAGAATGCAAAGTTCCTGTAATTATGGCTGCACAGGTAAAAACCACACTTTCCAAAGCCAAGAACACAGCATCCATGGGACCAGACAACATCCCAGGCTGCATTCTACATGAACTACAGAAAGAACTGGCACCCCACCTAAGTACCATGTTCAGTCATAGCCTCACCTCAGGCTTTGTGCCTGCTGAATGGAGCACAGCAATGGTTATCCCACTCCACAAGGGGGGAGCCACCACGGACCCCGAGAACTACCGCCCCATTAGCCTGACGAGCCTGGTCTGCAAGGCCATGGAATGTATCATCATGGAACTTATAAGCAAAGACATTGGTAATCTCCAAACTCTGGACCCCACCAAGTTCGGGTTTGTAAAAGGCAGATCATGTCTCCTAAACCTGATAGACTTCTTTGAAGCAGTCACCAAAGCCGTAGACAAGGGTAAGGTGGTTCACACAGCCTATATAGATCGTGCCAAGGCTTTTGACACTATCCTCTACTCTGGAAATATAGATAAATTCACTAAACTAGGTATAAATTCCTATATCACAAGATGGGTTAACAACTGGCTCACTGACAGAACCCACACTGTGAAAGTAGCAGACTCCAAATCTGACTTCAGACCAGTGACAAGTGGAGTACCACAGGGTTCAGTCCTGGGTCCTCTCCTGTTTGGTGTCTACTTCTCTGAAGTACAGGCTAACACAGAAGGTTTTTGGCTAATGAAGTATACAGATGACTGCAAACTAGAAGCCATAATCGAAACTCCTAACGATGTGGACATCCTAGAAAAGGGACTCACTGAGACAGATGCCTGGTGTCAAAGCCATGGCCTCAAGCTCAATGCCAAAAAGTGCATTGTCACCCCCTTTGGTAAAAACTCTGTACCCATGAACTACAACATAAGCGGTAGTATACTTAACACCAAAAGTGTGACAAGAGACCTTGGGACACAGGTGGACAGTAGTCTCTCCTTTGATAATCACATTGCCACAGTAGTCAGGAAATCCTTCTATGTGGCACACCACATCACAAAAGGTTTCTCATCCAGAAAAAAAGAGGTCATTGTTCCCCTCTACTCATCACTCATTTGATCCATTATAGAGTACAACACCCCTTTTGGTATGTACCTCACAAGACATCTACAACAACTGGAAAGGCCACAGAAATACCTCACAAAGAGGATTACCAGCCTCAAATAGATGCCCTATGCAGACTGTCTAAAAAAACTCCAGCTTTACACCGTCACATATCGCCTACTCAGAGGTGATCTCTGCCTAACATACAAAGCTATGTCAAACACAGAGCTATTGGACATGCTCCACTTAAAGAAATCCCAATCCCTCCGAGCTACATGCTCTAGGAACCTAAACCTTGTCACCACAATAAACAGAACATGCTGGAGGGATAGATTCCTGTCCCAGAGACTTCCCATACTCTGGAATAAACTACCTATTGATATCAAACAAAGCTCCTCTTTAGCACTTCAAGAAAAATGTTGATGATTGGATGGGAAAAAGGAAATTCACCCCGGGGATCACCTCTGTGGCTCTGCTTGACAGTGGCACAGGAAAATAATTTTCTTGGGTGGCAAAAGCCATGGTACCTTTTTGGCTGGGCTTGTATAGGCCCCAGGGCTGATAGCCTAGTACCTACCTATGAACCTATGAACTGCAAATGTACATGTGAGTTTCTGTGTAATAGACACCTTTATATTTTTTCATTACATCTTTATGGGCTTGGTGCTTTATTTTGTGTATATTATCATCACTGGGTATCTTAATAGCTTCTAAATCAGGATCAGTTTGAAAAACTAGGATTGACCATGGCCTTCCTTTTATTTAGGTGACTCACAGAGGAATGAGACATATCTTTTTTCTCTCTGGTTACTTATTGCAATTCTTGTCCTTAGGTACTGTAGCCTGCCACTTATGCAAGCCTTATGACTTCCAGAATTGACTTTTCCTTTCATCTCCGCATCCTGATGTTCTATTGTCTATTCCTCAGAACAGAACTTTATTGACCCTGGTATTACATCAGTGACAGTAACATTATCATTATAATTTCTTCTTATAATAAAATAGGAAATGTATGCCCCCCCTTTAAGTAAGGCATAATCTCTAAATTCATTGTTCACTGTTGTTTCAGTGTCTAGTTGATTTTCATTTGTAACCTCATTATTATGTATGTCACCATAATTTTACTTACTTTAGATTACATCACATTTCCTAGTTTGCCTTTTCTGCTCTTTGTTTCTCATGCATTTTCCCGTGTGAAATAAAATGCAGAGAGACCAAGTTTAAAAAGAAACATAATGCTGGTCAAAATAAGCAAATGCAAGAGAAACAGAGTGAGTGAAAGCTTGGTAAATGCACAAGGTGCAACCATTATAACGCTGAGTCAAGGTACTGTGCACGTGTGGTGTGAGGGGTGCAACCATTATAACGCTGAGTCAAGGTACTGTGCACGTGTGGTGTGAGGGGTGCAACCATTATAACGCTGAGTCAAGGTACTGTGCACGTGTGGCGTGAGAGAAGGGATAATGGTTAGAATAAATAAAGTCATTGTGAAAGTGTTGGGTAATTTTGCTGGGCTTATCAGTGAACCTGCAAAGATTACATTAAAAGTAAAGGATGTTCCACGTGGCTTGATCACACTGAGCCATGTGCCATTTCCTATAGTGTCTAAAATAGAGGCAAAACTGAAAAGAAGGCAAGGCCTGGGTGAAATAAAAAGTGTAAGTGAACTGACTGAGTAGTGTGCACAAATGGTCCCAGTTATGAAGAAAACTGACAATATAAGGAGATGAGTTATTTAAAATGGCTTAATGATGAAGTTGTGTGAGAAAGGCTAATTTTGCATATGCCATAACACCTAAGCTAGTCAATCCTAATATGTTTTCCACTTTATATGCTTCCGGGAGGTTTTGGCAAATCTCCCTAGAAGAAGAAAGCCAAAAGCTTACAACCTTCATTATGCCAATGGGGTATAACCTCATATTCTGAAATATTTCAGGGTAAAATGACCCACATTCAAACATAACGATAGTGTTGTTTTTGTTATGGCTCACATCTTGGCATTTAGTCCAAATAAAAAGATGCATGATCTGGTGTTCGATGCAGTGCTCTCAACTATTAGAATTCTGGTTTAAAGTTAAAGCAAGACAAATGCTTTAAACCAAGACAAATGCTGTTTTGTGAAGACTGAGTTATAGATTTTGATCACAGAATAATTACTAGTGGAATCAAACCAGATTCAAAGATGACCACAGCAATATCCAGGTGACCAAATCCATCTTGTTTAACTGACTTAACGCAACCCTTAGGTACAACTAATTACCTGGGCAAGTTCATGCCAGCTCTCTCAACTCTGCTACATCCATTAATCAACCTGTTAACGAAAGACGTTTCCTGTTCATGGAGACAAGCTCACAACATCTCCAGATCTAGCTTACTATGACATCACTAAATTGACAATAGTCAGGGCAGATGGTAGTAGCTATAATCTAGTTACAACATTACGAGTGTTACATTATGTTGCCTATTACTGTACAGTGTTAACTGATGCTAAAAGGAATGCCTTGCAGTGTGTGGGCATTTGAAAGATTCTTCATATGTCTATTAGGGTGTGAGCGTTTCTACCTTCAGACTGACCATATGTCATTAGTTCCAGTAATTACTTCCTACAGTATAGATAAAGTGCTACCCAGGTGTCAAAGACTATTAATGAGACTGAAAAGATACAATGCCACAACAAATTATGTGTCTGGAAAACAGTTTTGTGGCTGCAAATGTGTTATTCAGAAATCCTATACATGACCATCTCATATCAGATTAAAAAAAAAAAAAAAAACTCCTGCAGTCTATTGTAGACAGATCTGTTACTAGCAAGAGACAAGAAAAGCTAAAGCAAGCTACCAGAAATTACCATTTTACAAACTGTTATTCAGTGTCTGAGGTGGATGACCAAATCACTGAACAAAAGAAGGCATCTTATGCATAAGTTTTGCACAGTCAGATCATAGCTATCAGATCATGCTCTATTAAGAGAGAATGGTAAGGCCTCATCACATGTCATGTCTAGAAAAATCCAAAAATGTGAGCATGTTAGCCAAACATCAACAAGGCATTGCAAAGCTTGTTTCATGGTGACAGTTCTGTATTGTCCATGAATCATCTCAAAAAGGCAACCATTAATAGAGACAGTGACACTCCTGCACTGGCCCAGTAATCAAGGAGCCTCAATCCTTACCATTGGCAACAGTGGGGAATGTGCACACTGGGAGGATGACAAGAACACACACAGTAAAGTCAATTTCCCTTAAGAGCACATAGAGATCAGAGTCAGTCTGGGGCTGGTTTCTCCCACTTTCTCCGGATCCCCAATAAGACTCCCCACTAGCACAGCTATAGAGTTGAGATCTCAGCTGAGTGGCCAAGCTAAGACATCCAGCATCCTCTTTGCCCAACCAGTGCTTTGTGTCCCTGCCCAAGTAGCACACACACACACACACACACACACACACACACACACACACACACACACACACACACACACACACACACACACACACACACACACACACTTTGAGATTTGATTTATACACAAACACACACACCTGGGAAAGGCTGGCACAGGTTTACTAGCTATGGCCCCTTCTGTCCAGACTATAAGGTAGTTTACACTGCCACCAGCCAGCTCCTTATCATCTATTGTAAGTCCCATAACAAAGGATGTCCAATGTCCAGTCCTACTGTGTAATATTACTATTAATCAAAATGGTAGCTTGACCAAGAGACAAGGCTATTAGGAGTGGACCACAGTGTCAGCAAATAAATATGCAAGTACTCTCAGAGCTTAACTATGTCTCACAAATATCAGCCACAAAGATAGGTTTAAATATATTTGATAATAAATAATAAAAGAACAAGACAATACTCAGTAAATAATTAGTTACATCAGAGTTCAAAATCAATGGAAATATTTAAAACAACATTGCAGGACAGTCTCAAATAAATAAAGAAAACATCTAAAGTGATCTTTACTATATTCCTAACTATATCCAAAATAAATTACTGTATCCTAGTTAACTTACTTATAGCAAGGTAAGTGCAGAAGTGTTGAGTGGGTGTTCTTGCTAGGTCAAAGGCAAAATAAAAAATGCCATTTCTCTCTCTCAGAGAGTTCTTAAATTAATATTAAATATTACTGCTGGGATAATTGCAGCATGACATCACCTTTTGTCACTTGACGTCAGTTCCCAGGTTAAACCCCACTGCATCTGGTAGCATTTAACATCTCTCTATGAAAATAGATAGCCTTCAGATATTTGCAACTGCTAGAAGACATAAAACAATAAAACACTTACAAAACAACCAGAAAGTCCCTTAGTGTAGATATCCTGTCTCCTGTTGACTGAAACTAAAAGATAACATCTCTTGTTTATGGCCCATCAATAAAGTAATTCACTCTCAACTATTTGTAAGTTTTGCAAGTGAATCTCCTGTTAAAATACATACATCTAAACAACTTATTTATTGATTTACATTTGTTGACCGGGAGTGTCAGACTGGACGTAGGCCCATTTTCAGTGGAGGTCCGGGGAGAAAAGCTCCACAGTTAAAATATACAGACAGTAGTTACATTGGCTTTACATAGCAATTAATTTGCTTAACATAGCAATTAACAATTACAAACATAGTTACAGATGAAGAACATAGTACATCAGTAGACAACTAGAATCTTTATCATCTGCGAAGTACATAACAGACATTAACAATTGTTACAATAAGAAGTTCCTGCTGTATAATAAGAAGTTAGGCTTATGGGCATCCGAGCTTGCTATAATCAACGTAGTTAGTGGGGTGGAAAGGTAGTGGGTGGATGGCTGGGTGATATTAGAGGGGAGTTGCAAAGGCATAGCCAGCATGTTTTTAGGTGCGCTTTTAGTTAAGTTTTGAAGTGGGTGCATGATGGTACGGAGGTAATTGTGGGTGGGAGGGAGTTCCATAATTTGGCTATGGCACAAGAGAATAGTGCTTCACCAGCAGAGTTATTGGCTTTAGTCACCTGTAAGTGATTTTTGTTGCTGGATCTTAGTGGTCTGGTGGTGCGATAGGGTTGGAGTAGATTCTGGAGGGATGGGACTTTTAGTGGATGGTTTACTAGTTTGTGGGTGAGTGTGAGTTGATACCATTGAAAGAGGTGAGGGAGTTCAAGCCAGCCCAGTTCAGCAAGTGAGAGACAGTGGTGACTATGGTAGGATGCCCCTATGGCGAATTTGGTGATTTTGTTGTAGCAGGTCTTGAGCTTGTTTAGATCGGATTGCCTTAGGTTGGTATATATTGGAGAGGCATAAAGTAGGGTGGAGATAAGGTGGAAATTTGCTACTGAAATCTTTGCTGCTTTGGTGAGAAGTTGCTTATTTCTGTATAATGCTCCTAGTTTTTGTGGACTTTTTTATGGTCATGGATATGTGAATATCAAATTTTAATTTATTGTCTATTTTCACTCCTAGCAATTTGGTGTGTTCTGTTGGGTGTATAGTGGTGTTGTCTTTTGTTGTGATGTTAAAGTTAGAGTTGTTTTGAGTATGTTTGGTGGGTTGGAAGATGAGTAGTTTAGATTTGTTTGGGTTGAGTATTACTTGGGCATCGGATAACCAAGTTTCAACAGAGAAAATGCTTCCTGTGTGACTTTTTGCAGTTTGGGTAGGGATTGGGCTGAGCAGATGATGGTTGAGTCATCTGCGTATTGTATGAGTGTGCCATGTTTGCTGGCAGAGGATAGATTATTGGTGAAAACAGAGAAGAGTAGGGGTCCAGGGATGGATCCTTTTGGAACCCCTATAGAGACAGGTAGTTGGGGAGATATGCCATTCTGCCATACAATGGATTGTTGGTGGTCAGACAGGTAACTCTGAAACCAGTTGGTGACTGATTGGTTGAAGGATAGGTTATTGAGGACAGAGATGAGTTGTTTGTGTGGGACCATGTAAAATGCTTTACATAGGTCTAGGAAAGTAGCAGATGAGAGATAGCCATTGTTCTTATGCTGAAGGATAGTGTTAGTAAAGGAGAGTAAGGCAGTGTTGATGCCATGGTTTGGTCGGAAACCATGCTGAGTATTGAAAAGGAGGTTGTTAGTAAGGAGGTAGTCTGAAACCTGAGAGTGAATGCATCTCTCTAGCATTTTGGAGAGTGGAGAGCGAATAGCTATGGGGCGGTAATTGGTTAGTTCTGTGGAGGGGCCGCCTTTGTGGAGGAGAATTATATGTGATACTTTCCATAGTGTGGGAACGTAACTTTCTGACAGAGATCGGTTAATCAAGATGGATACTGGGTAGCCTAGAGCATCAGCTGTGATTTGTTGGTATTCACTTGGGAGGTTGTCTGCTGCTAATTTGATGGGCTTAAGTTTAGTTAAGAGTCTTTTTATGTTGGAGGTAGGAACAGGAGAAAAAGAGAAGACAGTGGGGGAGATTACTAGTTGAAGGTGTGGGTTGGAGGGGAGGGGGGTTGTGTTGTGCAGCTAGTGATAGTATGGTTTGTGTGAAGTGTGTGTTGAATGAGGTAGCAATATTTTTGGAGGCGTGAAGGATGTTAGGAGGAGGGGTACTGACTTTACCTGGGTGGAGGATGGAGTTTATGGAGGACCAGAATTGTTTGGTAGTATTGGAATTTGTCCCGTTTTATTAGCTTTTTGACTCTATTGCATAGTTCTAGGAATTTCTGTCTAGTTGAGGGGTTTTTGGTTTTGCACCAGTGCTCCCAGGCTTTATCCCTGTTTTTCATTTCTGACTTAATGGTTTTCTGTAGCCATGGGGAGGGTTGTGCTTTGGTTCTGGAAAGTCTTATGGGGGGCGTGGTAATTAAGGATGATCAGGAAGGTAGTATTAAAAAATTCAACTGTGTCATCAAGACTGAGGTAATTTAGAGGATGCCAGTTACATTCTTTGAGGGATAAGATTAATGTGAATGGGTTAAAGTTTAGTTTTTTTATGTATTTGGCAGTAGATAACAGGTTAAGCTTGGTATAGGCGTTTTTTGAATAGAAATGTTGGGGAGTGATCACTGAGGCTATCTGATAAGCAGCCTGCTATATATGACTGGGGGCTCTTACTGACTAGTATCCAATCCAGGGTAGTGTGCTTGTTGGAGTTTTTATTTATCCTGGTTGGTGACTGGATTAGGTGGGTGAAATCATGAAGGTTTAGATGATGGGTTGGATGGTTGCCAGAATAGGATTGCCAGTCAATATTGAAATCACCTAAAATTATAGTTTCTTGGGGGAGATGGTGGGTAGACCAACTGAGGAAGTTTTCCAGTGGAGGGATGTTGTGGCCTGGTGGGAAGTAGCATCCAATTATGTTGATGGTTTTATTTTGGTTTATTTTTGAGGTTGGTATATATTATTTCTTTATTGCTTATTTGTGGAGGTGATGATTTTAAGATCTGGATGTTTAGATACTGTTTAAATATTATAGCTATACCGCCTCCTTTCTTGTTTAGCCGGTCTACTCTTAATATGCTGTAACTGGTAGGGAGGATTTGCTCACTGGTAATGTGAGGTTTTAGCCAGGTTTCTGTCAGGATGACTATATCTGTGGAGTACAAGTCTATGGTGGCATGGAGTTCATGGACCTTGTTGGATATACTTCTAATATTTAGGCTTAGTAGAAGGAAGTCATTTGGCTTTCTATTGGCTGTGATATGGGAAACATGGTTTCTAGTCTGATTATGAGTTGGAAGTGGTGGGGCCAGGGTTGGGGTGGATGTCTCCACTTAGGGCTAGTTTTGATATGCATGAGGTTATTAGTTTTCTCAGTTTTTGAATGTGTTGTTTATTAGGGAAACTTTATGATTGTGCTCTGTGGGTAATAGGTATGGTGGGAGGGTTACTATGTTAAGTTGTATGGATGCTTTTTTTTTGAGTAATAAAGTTGATAGAATATGTCGGGGGTGCATAGGGATGGTTCTTGAGTTGGTTGGAGGGGAGCTGAGTGAGGGTGAAACATGAGTGGTGGTGTGAGTATTAGTACAGTGGTAGTGGTTGAGTGGGGAATGATGGAGTTTTGGTAGGATGTAAGATATGCAAGCAGAGTGCATGCAGTGAGCATAGATATGGTATGCTTATACATGTTAGCTGAGGAGGAGTGATAGTCGTGGGAAGATAGAGGAGGTAGTGTTGGGTTTAGTCCCGTGGGTTGGCTGTTGGAAAGATGGGAGAGGCTGCATGTGTAATAAAGGTAGGACCACTGGGGGTGGTAGGGAATTAGGGGAAGGGTGGGGAGTGAAGCGAGCAGAGACCCTATTAGTTGCTCTTATTAGGGGGCTGGAAACAATCAGGTAACAGAGTAAACTGATAAAAGAACATATGATAGTGAATGTGGAGACTCAGGTAGGTACTCTGTATTTCCACGAACTATCAGTTAGCTGTGCCCCATTTCAGGAAGTTTAGTAAGTTTTATGGCAGGGCTGAGCATAAAGTGCTCAAAGGGTGGCTGTAGTTTTAAAAATGGTACCTGCCACAGGTAATATTATATTATACAATAGTGTATAAAATATCTCTTCAGCAATCATGTCTATGCAATATGACATACAGTTCTAATATAGTGGTAACACAAGCAATTGCATCCTGCTGATATTCACAAATGACATGTAACCATTTACAAAATTCCAGATAGGTGGGCTGGCAGTATCTTCTTCTGTCACACTTCTATATAAACCATATTAATATTCTCAAATGACATATAATTATTTACAAAATTCCAGATAGCTGGGTTGACAATGTGTCATTTCTCCCCAGACCTTCAAGCTAGTTTTTCAAGTGACCCTTGAGAAATGTTGCTTTAGAGGGTTGCCTATCTGGGAATACCTTACCACATTCCCTGCCTTGAGAGCCCACCTGCACTGGCATTGCTAACCCCACTGTGGTGATGCACTGTCATATCATATGCTTGCAATCCTAGGCTCCACCTTAGTAACTTGGCATTTTGCTGGCTGGCTCAATGTAGCCATGTTAAGGGATTGTGGTCTGTAACTGCAGTGAATTTCCTTCCATACAGATAAGGCTGGAGTTTCTGCAGTGACCACACTGTGGCTAGACATTCCTTTTCTACAGCTGCATAGCATTCCTCCCTGGTTTGGAGTCAATGACTGAGATAAATCACTGGGTGCTCTTCTCTCTCTAAAGAAATCTGGCTAAGTAGAGCCCACACCTCATGGTTTGAAGAATCCACCTGCACAACAAATTCTTTGCTGTAATCTGGACTGACTAACACAGGGGTCCTCCCAAAGCTCATTTAAGCTTCTGGAATGCCTGCTCACACGATGGGGTCCACACTACCTTATCTGACTTGTTTTTCCTTGTCAGGTCTGTGAGACAGCTGTGCTGGCAGTATCTCCGTCTGTCACTCTTCTATATAAATCATATTAATATTCTCAAATGACTTAGAATTATTTACAAAATTTCAGATAGCTGGGCTGACAATGTGACAGGGACTATTAGCAGAAGTTCATGTCAAATGATAGCCTCTGACTTGTCTGAATTTAAAGGCAAAAGATAGCTCATAGTTGTAGAGTCTTAGTCTCATAACAAAGAAGTGTTACATGTACCAGTAATGACTGGCCACCAACTCATAACCAGGTCTGACATCTTGTTCACAAAATACGGAATACTCATTGAACCGGTTATACAGAACAGGTATACACATCATGTTGGCTGAATTCCAGCAGTTTATTCATGACTACAGTTTTATTCATATTACATCAAGTCCTCACTATCCATAATCAAATGAAGCTACCGAAAGACCAGTACAAAGAGCTAAAAAGATATCACGAGTACTTAATAATCACAAAGCTTTCATGTCATATTGTCCTACTCCACACAGAGCCACAGGAGTAAGCCCATCCCAGCTAATGCTACTCCATGCGGTGTCACAGGAGTAAGCCCATCCCAGCTAATGCTACTCCACACAGTGCCACAGGAGTAAGTCCATCCTGGCTAATGCTACTCCACCCAGTGTCACAGGAATGAGCCCTTATCAGCTAATGCTATTCCACACAGGGACAAATAAGTAAGCTATCCCCACTAATGCTACTTCACCCAGTGCAACAGGAGTAAGCCCATCCAGGCTAATGCAACCCATCACAGTGTCACAGAAGTAACACTTTCTCAGCTAATTGTACTCCACACAGTGCCACAAGAAAAAAACCCTTATCAGCTAATGCTATTCCACACAGTGCCAGAGGAGTAAGCCTTTCACAGTTAGTACTACTCCACTCAATGCCACAGGAGTAAGCCTTTCACAGTTAGTACTACTCCACTCAATGCCACAGGAGTAAGCCTTTCACAGTTAGTACTACTCCACTCAAAGCCACAGGAGTAAGCCTTTTATAGTTAATGTTTGAAAGATAAATAAGGACTGGCATGCCAATGTTACAGTCAAAGCTACAGCTTAAAACTAAGCCATATAACTCAGTCAAACAAAGGGCAAATGAGCTAACGTTTCTTGAAAAATATTCTATGACAAGTGCTGTTCTGCATAACCACAGCCTATTCTTCAAAAATGTCTTCTATTTGTACGATTTAGGACCTCATTTCATTAGTTTTCTGTACTGCACACCTGTTCCTGAAGATAGAGGCAGAAGACATGGAAAGCAACAGGTGTTACAGTACAGAAAACTAATGAAATGAGGTCCCAAATGGTGCAAATAGAAGACAACACCATAGTTAGATGAAATTGAAGGCACATTTCAGTAGTTCCTGATGAGACTCAAGCTAAATGCCATATTCTAAAAAATAAGCCTGAAGTGTTTGAACCAAGAATAATTGGGTTCATGTCTAATAAGAGTGTTCCTGCTCCTTTGGAAGTGTTACCACAACCCAATAGCTAAGACAAGGCTGGAATTTCAAAATCCACAATATGTGACAGACAATGTCACAGATTGTGACGGCCCCTGATTCTGTTAATACTGCTTTGTGGAATGACTCGAAAATCAGTACTGTCAAGTATAATTTTTGCCTTATAGTTTCCTTCAAAAGAACCACATTCTGTCTCCTGTTCTGTTCTTGTTACATGCTGTGAAAGTCAAGTTAATGTACCAATTTGCTACCAGAACTGTGACAGAGTTATATGGTTTGATAAGTGACTGTGCAAATTTTTTTTCATGTAAAATTTACCTTAAGTATTACTGTTTTTTGAATAACTATAGTACAACATATGTTAAAAGATTTAGACTACGTAATCAATAGCATTTCAAATGACTGATTATGTGCATTGACATCAACAGACAATAATACTGTATGTATGTGTGCATTGGTTGTGCACACATCTGTACTGTGTAATTTCAAAGAGATTTATTTTTGTTTTGGGGTGGTTTATTTAATATGATTGACTTTTTAAAAAGTCAAATTTCACATGATTGAGACCATGTGACTGACTTTTTAAAAAGTCAAACAAATTGTATTGAGATTGGGGTACAGTGAGAATGGGAGAATGTGCCCTTTTCCACACTGTGGTGTGATATTGGGGTTGGTATATATAAATAGCAGGGGGTGTAGGAGGTGTGGGGGGGATTTGCCTCCTACAAAATTGCTGTTTCTGATATTTTGTGCATGTTTGACACATGAAATTTGACTTTTTTAAAAAAAAAAATCATAATGTAAAATAGATCCATTTTGGGGATGATGGGATGATAAGGAAAGTACTGCATGAGTCTGCATATACTGTAAATATGTATTATGGCTTTGACACTTTAAAACTGTTGTATATCATAGCCATTTTAAGTCTGACTGTATCCCATAATGCATTGTACCTAGTGGTTTAGTGCCAGTGTACACATGATGAATGAACTGTTAACATTGTTCCTACAGAGCTGCCATGTTGCAAATAATAAAAATTACCATTTTGATTAAAATGCTGGCGTTTCCTGACATTAATGACACTAGTGTTTGACCTTAATGATTAACCAGAGGTGAGCATTATGATGTCAGGTAAAAGGTATTTGTGCTGAAGATTAATCATCACTTGGAGGACACCCATACTATATTGCAATGGCTATTGCACACAACACATTTATAATGTGCTCTTTATCTCTTATGTAGATTAAACAGAGTATACTATAAAAGATGCTGGACTACCCAGTTAAAATGATGTCTATAATGTACTGTTTTAATTAAGCCTTAAATAATAAAAACATAAATGCCCCCTATGGTAGAAAAATATCTAAAAATAGTTTGTGTACTCTGGTTGTTTATAATACATCCAAAATAAAGAGTAGACTGGTAAAAAAATACATTTTTAAATGATGGAACATTTCTTGAAGATTGGAATGAAATGTTCAGACAAGAGAAGAAATGTTGAATTGGTAATGTTCCAGAAATATACTCAGCATTAGATAAACAGAATTTCTCAGTCTTTGCCACAGTCTGATAGCTTAGGCTCAAAAAGCTCCAAAGTAGGTTGCTTACGTCTTGAACTCTGAATGAATGAAGCTTTCCGAGTCCACAGAGTCTGTAACCTCGTAGTGTTACTCAAGGGTAAGCAATCTCCTTTACTTCTGGGAACTATGCCAGAAAGAAGCTTATTTTTTATATATAATGAGCATTCATGGCCTTTTTCAACTCTCCCTCCTTTCTTTGGAAACTGATGCATTAATAATCAGATAATTTAGGTTGGATAAGACATGCTGTGGAACTAAGGCATCCACAGCACAGAGTCATCTGTGCCAAAAACTGTCAGTCTCTCAGTTCTGCAAGGAAATGGGAAAATATGACAGCCATCACACAATGAAGGAAATATCTTACATTGTGAAAGTCTGAGAAAGACTGATTGTATATCTATTGAGTCTTCTAGCATTTTAAGCTTAAGTGACATGTCCCTGAGCCTAGTCGGGGCAGAGCACTAGGGGGTATTTATAGATGTAATACAGTATCTTGGAAGTAAATGGCTTTGGGTAAAAACATTAATTATAATTAGGAGAACAAATTCTGAAGGTACTTAAAATAATTATAGGACCATAATTAGCATGTTCATTGTCATCTGCAAAGATTCACTTTATGCTATGGTATTCTCAAACACTGATGCAATTAATACCATAACTTAACATAATGTGTGAGTGTTGTTAAAGAAATGCTCACATGCATACAATGTTATAGCTAGTGGGAGTGAAGTTTTCTACAAGTGCTTGAGTCCCAAGTGCTCAAAGGCTACTGACATGAAGCCATGCACTTGAGAGTCTTGTAGCTCGGGGAGGAGGCTGTTTATCTTGTGCTCAAACTCAAATACGAGTTTAAGCAAGCAGCTGCCGCAACTTACTGAAACACATTATTTAGGTTCAAGTCAGGTAAATGTGGCAGCCATGGTGAGGAAGGGGTAGGAATGTGGATTAAGGTAATGGTCAGGATTGGATGGGGATGTGGATTACGGTAATGGTCACGAAGGGGTGGGAATGTCGTTTAAGGTATTGGTCAAGAAGGGGTGGGAATGTGGATTAAGAAAATGGTTAAGAAGGGATGGGAATGTGGATAAAGGTAATAAGGAAGGGGTGGGAATGTGAACTAAAGTAATGGTCAGGAAGGGGGTTTTAGGGTTAGGAAGTGGGAGGAGAGTCTTAGGGCTAGGGAGCAAGAAAGGAATTTTTATATTTAGGGAGCAGAAAGGGAATCTCAGGGTTAGAGAGCGAGAAAACAGTCTTAGGGTTAGGGTTTTATGTTTATGGAGAGGCAAAGAAGTGAGAAGGGTGTGTGATGAAAGGAGATACTGCCAGCACAGCTAGCTTGATTTTTGTAAATAATTATATGTCATTTGTGAATATCAAACTAATTTATACAAGATGCTTGTGTTACAAATGCATTAGAACTATATGTCATGTGTATATCAAACTGCTCTGTACAGATGTTTGTGTTGAA